>NW_028292569.1:16997959-17158160 GCF_029948245.1 Actinia tenebrosa
GGGGGGGGGGGGGGGAGGCTCAGGTGTTGCTTTAAGTATTTGCAGTTTACTAATATATACCACAAGTTGGTTCGTTGTCCTGGAATATTAAATACAGAATTAAAAAATAAATTCCATACGATAATTCACCGAGGTCTACTTTTGTCATATGGTATAACTAATGCAAATAATTTTTTCTCATAGCATATTCGAACGTCAATTTAAAGTTCACCCAAAATGAATGACCTATTTGCTTGCAGTCCTGCTCAAATCAGTGATGAATACTCCGAAATGCGTGACAAGGAATGGGCACAACTATGTACCAAGTATATAAACGAGTTAATGATGGAGCAAATTGTCACTGAGGACAGGGAGCCAAGCCTCTTTTCTCGAGCCGACTTCCTTATATCAACTCTGAGAGCTCACCACTTTTGCCGCACAGGAAAAGAGATTGCAGTCCTTCCAAAAGGCAAGGATGACGGATTTCATGCAAAGCTGTTGTTAAGCGAAGAGCCCAGAAATGAGAGAGATGATCATGCATACCAGCAATACAGTCTCACCCCCGAAGATGCTGTGAAGTGCGAAACTACCTAATCTTCCTGATAAATACAGAAAATGCCAATCGAGCAGGGCCTTGTGCCAAATGGACTATACATATTTCGAATCAGAAGACGACCCAAAACGTTAGGGGGGTTAATCCTTAACTTCTCAAATGACCTTCGCCTGATGATTATCAGGTACATCAAGTACTTCAGACAACTGCTGATTAAAGATGGTTCTGAGACGGATGCCATGTTTCCTAAACTCGACCGGATCGCCTTATACTAACTCGCATGTGCACCATGCCTTGAAGCAGTTTGTAGCCAAGACTGGTTGTCTGCGAGAAGAGAGTGTATCAGGCTTTTCCTCAAGCATTGATCAGGCACTGTATTGTTACGAACACAAGGGGTTTAAGCTCTCCAGAGAAAACAAACTCGCAAGCAAGATGGGACATTCGCGAGCAACAGCCGACCGCCACTACAACTTAATAAATAAGATGCAGGCAGCCTCTGATGCCCATGACACGATCACCACTTTAATGGATGGCAAATTAGAAGAAAAAGCCTTGGAACTCGAAGCTGAAGATGAAAGGATGAACCTGAAGTGGACGTGAAGTCATTCCAGGAAACTGAGAAGGGTTCGGATGTCATACCACCATCAGAAAACGCCGATGTTGGACGATCCTCGATCTGCTACAAAAGGCGCCAGTGGTCAATAGCAGACACTAAGAAGATAGAAGATGTCTGCAGGAATGAAATCACCAGCGTGAAGTGCCCACGAGAGATATGATTATCCGAAAACTAATTAATAACAAGGAAACCTTTGAAATAACTCAAAGGGAGGGTACTGAACGTGCCTACCAAAAGGTAAAGCATATGCGTCGAAATTATCAAATAGAAAAAAAGTAGTATGATATATATCTACATATAGCTAATAAAACGTTTTTCTTTAAAGTGCAATAGTTTATTTAGCATCAATTAACTTTTACCCACATGAGTTGTACCATTGTTATGTAGCTACCATGCAGAGGATGATATGTAAAATCATATGAAATTGTATACCATTTTATATAGCGATCATACAGAAGATGGTAAATTATAAAATCAACTATAATCGATGTATTTGTGACAAAATAAGCCCACCGAGCTTAATGATGCACTGATATTTGTTTCCAAGTAAAAATATAAAATATTAAAATATTACGTGTGCGATCAACAATTAATTATACAATCAATTTTCCCATTTCCCAATTTTTTAAAGTATATGTTTAACAATTAAAACTGCATTTTCCCGCATGCTCCCTTGAGTAATAACGAAGCAATAATAAAATTGCTGTTTCAATTGTTATATTATACATAAAAGACAAAAAAAAAGTATTCTTGTGAGACCCTGACCGGTCAGTAGTGCCTCAGTAAACCCCGTCATAGTTGTAAAAACGATATAAGCTCATTTTAAGGGCTAGGGTTTGTCCATTTGAAAGAAACTTTAATATGTTGAGGGGCATGTAAAAGAGTATTGGTATTATTTACCTTAAATTATGTCGCTGCTTTTGTACATTTTTTTTTTAATTTTAGAATTTTGATTTTCAAAAATTTTCCATGGCTGACAGCTTAACAATGAAAACAAATGAACTCCATATTCATACTCTTGATGCATTAACTTAAATCATCCTTAATTTTCCTCTGAGTTCTCTAAATGATTCTTTGTCATTCTGAACAAAACATTTATGATTGTGGGAAGACCACCGGTTTTTTAGACTAGATTTACAGATAAATTACTTATCTCGGCTATGACGTCATCGATTGCGCAACCCAACTTGCCATTGTGCAAGTTTCGGCAACTATAATCACTTGCCATAAGATGGCTTCAATTGATTAACCCTATGTGAAGTTTCTGGACATGCACCTTTTTGTACTCAACTTAAAAATCATATCCACCATGATTCTGCAATATGCTAACTGGACTTGAACTTCTTAACTACGCCGCTCCTTTCGGATACCAGGCTAATAGGTCATACTTGGCCAGATCAAAGCCCTAACCAAGCTCTATTGATCCTATGAATAGCTGTGAGTTTGGTTGTCATGGTAACGTTTCCCGTGATTTTGAAGGTTCCCGACCGAAAACACCGCCTCCAGGAGAAGTGTTCTAATTCTTAAGGAAAGTTGTTAATCTTGAACGTACGTTACTTTGCTATGTATCACGTGTCCCTCCCAATATATCCCGAGTTTCATGCTATTGACTTGGGATTTGTTCAAGCAATGTGTCTTCTAATTTCAATCTAAAAGTGTACCAAATGACCGATAACTATAGTAGTAGTAGTAGTAGTAGTAGTAGTAGTAGTAGTAATAGTAGTAGTAGTAGTAGTAGTAGTAGTAGTAGTAGTAGTAGTAGTAGTAGTAGTAGTAGTAGTAGTAGGTAGTGGTAGTGGTAGTGGTAGTGGTAGTGGTAGTGGTAGTGGTAGTGGTAGTGGTAGTGGTAGTGGTTTTGGTGGGAGTGGTAGTAGCGGTGTCGGTGGGAGTGGTGGTGACAATTTCCTGTGCCACATTGTTTCATTTATAGGTGCTCGCGTATCTCAGTTGGTTACGCGTTCACACGAATTACGCGTGAAATTTCTGTAATAGTCTATTACTCCAATCACAGGCCCTACATCTCCACTGCCATATTGGTTTGGATATTGCTGATTCTTCTATCGCATTTCGTATTCAAAGACAACACCTACCCAGATATCTCGATTACCATCAATAACAGGTAAATTTTAAGTTTTGTTTAGCTTTTTGGTAGCTGCAATAATACAAGGGGGTCGTGCTCGTGCTCGTGCTCGTGCTTATCGTACACAAATAAAATGAATTACCGTAAATATGTTATGTTATGTTCATTTTCAATTGTATGACTTTTTTTTTAAAGTATATGATTTGATTGCATGTTTCAGGCGTCTGTTCGGCATCATGTCGTATTTCTTCTTCTTCTTCAACATCCTGGTCGGTTTATGGGCGGGCTTGCTTCGTGTTGTGAAAGGAGCAGTGATCGGGTTGGTATACCTGCCTCGAGTAGATCGTACCACTATGATGAAAGGATATCGGAGATTCGACAAAGGTATATATACACAATATTTGAATAATACACAGCTCCATGAAGAGAAAAATAAATGACGTTTATTTTATCTGGGGACTCCGCATAAAATAGCTTTCAATCCAAGGTATCACAACTTAAAACCGGCAGGGATGTATTAAGTATTTTTCCACGTAAACACAAAAGAACTTACAATAAAAGTTCGTTAGAACATGCTTGTACTGACATCACCATATTAGGTCGTTTCGCATAGAAATCCGGATTTTTTCAGATCGGATCTAGAATCAGTTATGGGAATCAATCGCTTGGTCTATCGACAAGACGAAGGAGGGAGCAGCGCACAGCTCCCAGCAGCTACCTGCTCCTAACCGCATCCAGGATACCCTTAAAAAGACCCTAAGGTATTAGCCTTTCAGGAGTTACGCGTTCCATCATGGCACTGTTTTAGGGAACACTTTCATAGTGATATGGTGTCGTGTTTTTCGCTTGCTCGTAGTAAAGAGTAATATAAAATTAGTTATGTGGCGTCCTTTTCGCTTGCTCATGTTAAAGCTTACCCCCTTGGTTCCATTAATGGTTTCGTTATTCAAATATTGAAATTTATTATTCTTTCCTAGAATTTGAAGACTAGTCAGGATTCAAAATAATAACCGATTCAAACTCAATATCTAATTGGATTATTCCATAAAAGGTACACCATAATCCAATCAGAATTCGAGTATTGAATCGGTTATTATTTCAAATCCCGAGACTTCGTGTACTCAGAAAAAATGATAAATTTAAATGTTCGAATAATGAAACCATTAATGGAACCTTGGAGGGTACACTTGAGCCGTTTTGACTGTAAAGAGTGGTAGAAACTCAAAACTGGGCCATAAAGCAACGCCATTATACAACTTCTGAAAGGCCAATTGTCTGATTGATGCATCCATTAGACCATGGTCTCTTGATGCATCGCGGCAGAATCCCTGGGGGAAATTCATTACTATTTCGTATGAAAATAACATGTAATTGCAAAGTGCTTGTTGTTGTTGTGTGTAATATTTAAATTGTCTTTCTTAGCTTACATGGCCTACATTGGATTCCTCAGTGTACTTGTGGCTTTCAAACACCCTGTTATGCTATGTTTCTGTCAGTTGCTTCTCGAAGGAGTACACAGAAGAGGAACAGGTATTGCTATTGCTATTGCTATTGTGAACTTTTAAACTGCAATTTCCCGATTGGATATTTTTGATTAACGTAACAAAAAAATTGCTCGAAGCTACTGCGTTTACTTATTTTAAAAAGCACCTTGAAAAATACTATAAAGGTTATCAAGTTTATAAACTTCCCATATTTGAACTCTTAAAGTTTTAACACATTCCTTGATTTTTCTTGAGGTTCAAAAACCTTTCCTAGCAGGCCTTGTGTTTCTGGCAAGGCTTTGAACCGTTGGTTTCTTGCGGTGCTGCTCGTGCGTAACCCAAGCCTCGTGCGTTACCGTAAACAAGGTGCCCGTATTGTTTTAAAGTTGCCATCCACAAGTGACGTGAAGCTTAAGATGCATTCAAGCGATTTGGAAGACGATTATGATTCTCCCCCACCAAATACCATGCGCCTTCTGCATGTCCACTAACTTGGTCTGATTGGGAAGTAAAAATGTAGATAGGTGACTTGCTCAAACAAAGAAAATACACCTACACCTACACCTACAACTACACCTACACCTACACCTACACTTGCATCTGCACCTACACCTGCACCTGCACCTACACCTGCACCTGCACCTACACCTACACCTACACCTGCACCTGCGCCTACACCTGCACCTGCACCTGCACCTACACCTACACCTATGCCTACACCTGCACCTGCACCTGCACCTACACCTATGCCTACACCTACACCTGCACCTACACCTGCACCTACACCTACACCTATGCCTACACCTACACCTACGACCTGCGACCTGCGACCTACTTCCTACCACCTACCACCTAGCACCTACACCTACACCTACACCTACACCTACACTCCCCTACACCTACACCTACACCTACACCTGCCCCTACACCTGCACCTGCACCTGCACCTACACCTATGCCTACACCTGCACCTGCACCTGCACCTACACCTACACCTATGCCTACACCTGCACCTACACCTGCACCTACACCTGCACCTACACCTATGCCTACACCTACACCTACGACCTGCGACCTGCGACCTGCGACCTGCGACCTACTTCCTACCACCTAGCACCTACACCTACACCTACACTCCCCTACACCTACGCCTACACCTACACCTACACCTGCACCCACACCTACACCTACGCCTACACCTACACCTATGCCTATACCTACACCTACACCTATGTCTTCACCTTGCATATACACCTACATTTATAACATTTTGTCTTTGCTTAGTTATACTTAAGGACTGGCTTTTATATTACAGGACCAGTTTACTTAGCTTCTCGCTTTTATGTTTTATGTCAGCAGTGACACTAAATATTGCATGCCCTGATGTAGATGATACCGCATGATGCTTCTGCTCTGTCACTTAAGGAAATGACGACGTTATTCTTTAGAATGACAGAAACTGTCTGTGTGACTACAAATAGGGGTAATTACTTAATTTATTTTATTGTAAAGCTTTAGTTATATAAAAGAGTATATTAGAAAGCTTTTCCCGCGGCAAGACTCTATATTAGTCATATTTCTCTTATTTGTGCCCATATTTAAACAGGAACATGGAGTTTAGCTTAGGGCTAGTTTAAAATTAAGTCCTGTATAAATAAATGTGATTACAAAATAAAATAAAATACATAGAAATACAGATTACTTACCATATAAATACATTAAGTACAAAATTAAAAGTGTTCTCTGTAATCTACCTTGCGCTTGAAATCGCTTTGGCCTTGGGCTTATGAACTCCTTGAGATTAGAGATCTGCCTTATAGCTAGGGAAAGTTCATTAAATGTGCGAGCTCTATTCATACGAAACTACCATAGTATTTACTGTTATTGGCTAAAGAAAGACGCAATAATTCTCGGTGGCGTGTGCGGTAGATATGAATTTCTGTTGGATGTTTAAATTCGCCAATATAGGTAATCTCGCGCTACACCATTATTAGATTTGAAGATTAAGATAGACTCTAAGTCACCCCGCCGCTTCTACAGGTCAGGCCGGCTAAATGATATTGGGCAATTAGAACTCAACATACTCAACTTATTTGTTTCCATGATACTTGCAACCCGCCGATGAATAGAGTCTGTCCCAAACAACTACAGTATCCCAAACACTACAGCCATTGCAAGCGTATACACCTCACTCTAGCTATTTTTAGATTGGAAAGGCCTATCTTATATTGCTTTAATTATCGCCTACTTATTGCTTATCGCGCCTTCGGAATAGGTGTATCTTCACGGCATAACCATTAACACGTCGCAGCAGTTAAGATATGGGATGAGATCCACGACTGTTTTGATATGAAGTAAACAGCGAGGAAGAGGAACATGAAGACCACCGCTACCAAGGGAGAGGGAGGGAGGGGGTTACCTAACAAGTCCAACAATATATATATCTGAAATTAATTTATACTGCTTTGTGCTAATTAATTATGCAGTAAAAATAGTATGAAATTTTAGAGCGATAGAGCGAAAAACAGCTGGAACATGTTAATGTATCTGGCATCCTAAGTAAAGGAAAAATTAAGTGTGTAAAGCGACAGAAACTTTTCAGAAACTAGAGTTGTGCTTCGGGGTCAAACATGGACTGTATAGCGGCTGCCAGAGGCGCCTTCACATGCTTTAAGTTCGACCCCGTTGAGCTGCGCCACTGCTGTACTTTGAACTGGTGATTAGCGATGACAAGATGACAAGGTTTTGTTCCTTGTTCCTCTTGTTTCTTCACCTAATTTCGATTTCTGATAAACTTTTGATATCAACAAAATGGATCAGAATTTCTGCATATCGCTGTATATACATGTATACATATTACAAAAATTTCTTTGTATTTGAATGTGTTTGAAATTACGTTATCTTTTGCAAAACTTAAAATATTAATAAACCTGATATCGATGGATTTACATCCTTTTTAATTATGCCATAATAACTACACAATATATACCTCTACCAAAATCTTTCTTAGAAGGGGCAATAATGAGTATACATAGAGAAAAAGATTGTATCTCTTCTAGGAATGATACGGAAAGCACGAAAAGTTCTGCCTAGACATGCGCGTATTGAAGAAATAGAAAACGCGCGCGCGTGCTGTGTGCAGTTGTAAAGCACGCGGGGTTGGCAGAACACGAGAGAAGTGTTAGGAGAAGCACGACGCGTTGGGGAACGCTTCTCGAGTGTTCTGCCAATCCCCAAGTGCTTTATATCTCCACACAGCACACAAGCAAGGTTTCTATTTCTATTACAAAAATACAAATTTCAATAACTGTTTTTTTGGATAGGAATGACGCAAAGTGAAAATACGCGCGCGTGCTGTGTCCTCTCATAAAGCACGTGCTCCCAACCAAACAAAACGCGAGATTTATAACAGTTTATATTATAATACTCTTTACTGCACAATGGCCCTACCATTATTGGATTATTTGCCATTTCTGATGAGTATTATCTAAGTCCTAAGGTTGTTTATGTAAAAATAGTTTTGCGACGTCATTTGTTCGATTATCTAAACAGCAGCAGGATCCTGGGCACGCGTGAAACGGCGATACAGATACTTTCTTATTTGTGTAAATGCTTTTCCCACATATTACGACTGAATTAAAAAACGATAAACAATGAATTTAAAGCAAGTATATTATCAGTATATCTTGGCGCAAGTACAATTGCTGATTACCTACTGGCACAATTAGCTTTGTAACATTTGTAATTAAGTTTATTAAGTCTTTTTGGCAATTTCCCATGCAAAAGAGTTAAGACTTACTAAAGTTTGAAGTTGAAGCTTCTTCATTAACAATAACTTTGGCGATCAGAACTGAACGCATTCTTCTTGAACTGCAGTTCAGCTAGTTTTTCGAACAATGCCTCTTATTTTCATTATAGTTCTAACTTTCTGGATATCAGGCCATTCTCATGCACAGAATGATGTTTTATCATTTGATGCTGCTAATATCTCCGTTATGAGAAATTCGAAAGAAAAATTTCATTTTGCTAATTTTGTGAAGCACGATTTCAAGTACTTGAAGGTCGAACCCGTTGAAGTCTTGGAAGTCAACACAGCAAATATTTGCCTTCTGAACTGTGTGAAGAATTTACAGTGCATTTCGTACAACCTGGCAAGATTTCCTAGTGCTAATGGCAGAGTCCGGTGTGAGATACTCAAAGAAGACATGTTTAGAGGGCGCCAAAGCTTTGTGGACAGCCAAGACTTTATTCATTTCTCTTTACAGGTAGTAAAGTTTGCCTGCTTGCATGCTTGCATGCTTGCCTGCTTGCTTGTTGTTGGCTTGTTTGCTTGCTTGTTGTTAGCTTACATGCAGTTTGCTTGTTTCGTTGGCCTGTTGGCTTGCTTGTTCAGTGGCTTGTTAGTTAGCAATTGCTTGCTCGCTTCTTTTTGTTCCAGCTATGTCATCCATCCTGGAATTCTTTTAGACCTAACCTACAAAGCAACGTGTGCATTTTGAAAATGGAAACTTTTAAACCAGTTTCACACACTTTCAAATATTATCATGTTCTTATAAGTGACCAATTAACCAATACATTTAATTGTCGCTCTTTTAAAAATATCTTTTCGATACTGCTAAACATTGCGCTCTTTACTAACATCAAGTCTTCCATTGATTGTTAGATCTCTCTCTTTATTTTTCCTTTGCATATGAATGGTTATTAATAATAGTCCAAGTGTTTGAATAATCCATGTAAGAATGGTGGTACCTGTATCCCTAACTACAATAACAATACCTATCACTGTTTGTGTCATCCAAAAAATCTTCATCTTGGCTGGAGCTGCGAGTTTCGTAAGTAGTATTATGTTATATTCGCTTTTTTCATATTACCCTATAATGGTTTGCTTTTCTTTTAGGGGTAACTGGTCACGAACTATGTCATGGCAAAACGTCATGAAATTAAAAGTTTTTCAATGAAATTTACCGACAATATATACCTGCGTTTATCTGAAAATACTGATTATCGATTCATGCTAAGCTTATTTTAAACATCTTTTTCATTTATTGGATGCATTTACGGCAACTTCTTTAAGCTTCTTCAGCATAATATATACGTGCGCTCCCTTCCCCCCAGGTCATCCCCCAAAACCGCGATGTTTTACAGAGAATGTGAAATCTGCGTTTAATCCAAAAGTAAACCATACATTCAATACGATTTTGAATTATTGGAGACTGATCTGCCAAAATAAATGCACGCATGCCCAACTGTTTTCCACACACAGTAATTTTTATAAAGCTCCTCCCCATTACGTGGCTGGCAAAGATTAGAATCCCCAAGTCAAAAGGTAGTTTGAAACCTGAGGAGTTGCGAGATTTCCTGTTAACTGAATTTTATATTGGCAACTTGTATGCTGACAAAGCAGAAATTATATCTTTGCATGTTGGCGTCATTTGACTCCCACTACCAAGATAAAAAAATTTAAAAATAGAAAGAAAGAAAGAACAAAAAAAAAAAAAACAAAAACAAAAAAAAACAACGATGCTTTGCGACCGAATTTCCTTTCTTATACAAATTTGTATTCCCTCATGAGAATAGTAAAAGTGAAAGAAAGTGTGCAATGGATTCTGGTACTAGGAGTCAAATGACGCCATCATACAAACTTCCTATTTTGTTGGAATGTTTTGTAGCTTGTTATAAACCTTTGGGAATGCGAGATGGGCGAATTAAAGACTATCAAATCACAGCATCTGTGCCATCAGAACAACAACCGTGGCTGGCTCGACTGCGGAAAGCTGGAGGCGGATGGGTGCCAGAAAATGCTACGGCCGGAGAATACTTGGAAATCCGCTTTCTTAATGACACGCTGATATCCAAAATTGCTACGCAAGGAAGAAGTCACGCGATCTACGAGCACTGGGTCAAGCAATACAAACTGCAGTATCTGAAAAGCGACGCAAGTAAGACATGGGGATCATATCCTCCTGGGAAAAAGTGGTTTGTACGTAGTCAATGGTCGATTTCAATTTTAAGATAAAGAATTCAAAATGTTCATTTTCTAATTTGGGGGGTTTGTCTTTTCTTTGGTTTTTAGGCTGCGTTCATAATGTATGGCAGGGGGGGAGGGGGCAGGTGAAATTGAGGGGGATCGGGAAAATTTTGGTAGGAAAAAGGGAAGGATGGGCAAATTTTTATCAGAAAAATGGGGGGGGGAATGCACAATTTTTGGAAGATACAAGCTTTGCGTAGTGGGGATCGTATTTTTTGTATGGCTTTAACAGGGGTGTTAAGAATTATTCTGGACATTTCAAATTTTCACCTGCCCCCCCCCCCCCCGAACGCAGACTTAGGTGGGGGGAAGAAGGACTTTGTTGCATGCAATGGAGCTTTTGCACCATTACGTGATGGCATGGTGAGTCCCATCACGCGGCTTGTGATGTGATTGAGTGTTAGGGATGGCTGAGGGAAGGACGGTTTTTACTCAGAGCCAAATTTCCAAATTTCCACTGTATATAAGTACAGCATTTTTCCATAGGGAAATCGCCATTTATGATCAGGACGATCAAACCTCAACGGCACCAATAACACAGTAGATCATCAGCTCATCTGGAAAAGGAGGGGGCACACCTCCATCACCTCCTCCCTTAGATCCGCCCCTGTATGCCTTAACACCATATCTTGGCCTGTAGACAACCACCTCCCCTAACCTATTTCACCAATGTACCAATACCGGTGCTAATGCATTAAACGTTCTCGGCCTGAAATCATCCTTTGCTACACTTTGCTACAATTTATGTTTTTGGTTTTCATTTTTAGACAGTATTTTCAGTTAACAAAAACAAAGAAACAGTGGTGGTTGTGAGACTGTCGGTGCCATTAAGAACAAAGGGAATACGCATTATTGTTGTCAAGTATAATGTGAAGCCAGGATTGAGGGTTGAGATCTTTGGTTGCACTAATCCTCCTGAAGAACTGCTAGCTACGATTGGTCTCTAAATTACGGTTCTTCGAATGTGCACCAATCATTTAAGTACTGTTTAATAAACAGTTTTCCCATTTCAAGCCATGTGTCACTCCCTAGAGTATATTTCCTTTCAGTAGTTACAACATGAGAAGACACCAATGAATATAGACTGATAACTCAAACAAAGAGAAGGGCTACCATAATGATTGCTAACATCTACATTTAGTAAGTGAAGGGGCTACCCTCATTAAATTCAAGGCGTTGTCAAGAGAGAGACACATGGTCTTAAATTAAGGAACATCTCTCCCTACTCATGACAAGCGGCTTTAATAGGTCCATATGACTTAAACAATCATTGGCCAGGATTAATTTTTATCACTTTTTTTTAATCTTTAAATTAATTTACAAAGCCACCCCTTCTGAATCCACCCTTGTTTGGTTACTGCTGATTTAAGGTCTTATAAAATTTTTAAAAAACAAGGTAGACTTTTCAATTTAAATCTAATTGAATGACTTCTAACCTGAAGAAAAATGTTTTGTTTTTGCATTACTTAATAGACTTAGTGGACCCTATAGCTGGGAGCATTTAATATGGTGAGGGGGCATAAAGATGTTAAGGGGCCTAGATACTCGGAAAGATAAAAAGGAGAGGGTGGTAAGTTAAGGGGGGATTGGTAATTGTTCTACTCTGCCATGTGGAGAAGCTGGGGGGATTTAAAAAATTCAACATCTTCATGCACTCCTGTCATATATAATGAACCTTCCATTACAGTCATAACTTAAAAATGGGATTATGGCATCAAAAAAAAAAAAAAAAAAAAATCAACTATATTAATTTTGCTAAATCTACTATTTTTTAAAGTCTTGGAATGAGATAGGACCACCATTTTTGGTCATCGGCCACAGGAAAGGTCTAACCATTTGCAGATATTTTAGAGCAAAGGTAGCACCATTTACTCAAACATTCTAAGACCGAGATTATTGGTTCAGCCGCAGCTTGAACCCACAATCTCCCACACAATAGTGCTTTGCAAAAGTAAATGAGCTGGTAAATATAATAACCTTACAAATATAAACTAGTAAGCTTTAATAATTTTAGGTAGATAGAAGGACGTTTTATTAACATTAGAAATGTGTAATATCCATATATTAATGCTTACATTTATTGCATGTATATTTGGCACACTTTATAATATTTAGCATTTAGATGTTCATACCATCTTAAGAATTTACATTAGATACTCTCAAATTGTTACAAAATATGTTCTCTCTCTTCATATATATATATACATATGTACATTCTCTGTGATTCTAGGTGTTATTCTAGTCTTATTATTCATTGATGCTGTGAGGCTTGTAGTTATCCCAGGTCTTAACCCCCAAGTGTCACCTGTCAGTGGGCAGAGGAACCAGGTAATATTGTAAATTGTGGATTGGAATTGTTAGGGGGATACTATTCAAATCTAAATGCTGATATGCATACATTAATGAAGCATCATTTGAAATATGAAAGAGATTGAGAGCAGCCAAGTGAGTTCACTTCATGGCTGAGTGGCTAGGTTAGGGTTAGGGTTGGGATAGACATTGTAATATTATTTGGTGCCAATGGTGCTCGTTTCAGTTCTTGTGTGGAGAACCAAAATCCTTGAAAAATCACACTCATGTGTTCAGAAACGTATGTCCCCATACACCACAATACTACCAGGAACCAAGACACTTAACAACACAACTGAAAACTGAACATTAATCCTAGCTGTTGTTATTCATTTGACTGTGCCAAAACTACAACTACCAGAATCCCTTGCACACATTCTTTTGTTCAGCTATTTAATTAGCATCAATTGTCATTGCGAAGCATTTTGGTAGTTGTAGTCAAACAGTGCCACCATGCATAGGTGCATGGGGAAGGGAATTGCAATTCTCTGCAGTCTCTTCCATGCCTCATCACTCAATTATCCAAGATCACGATGGCTGAAAAATACATATAGTAGATCCCTAAAAAATTCATCAACCATTGAAACCATTACATTTTAAAGTTTCTCTTGACCAGAGAATCAGTCACTCGTAAAAAGTTCTTTGTTTCGCTTA
The DNA here is from genome assembly GCF_029948245.1 of Actinia tenebrosa. Taxonomy (NCBI): domain Eukaryota; kingdom Metazoa; phylum Cnidaria; class Anthozoa; order Actiniaria; family Actiniidae; genus Actinia; species Actinia tenebrosa. Next base: position 17,011,703 of record NW_028292569.1, read on the forward strand.
AGTCTGTAGTTTGTAAGCCTTTCAAGCCTTTGCATGGCATCAGCAGGTGCACTCTTTATTCTATGCCCAATGTGCTGATTGGTTGTATTTGGGGAGCTTTGTGAGAACACTGTTACTTGACTAGGAAGTTCCTTCTTGACCTTTAGATTTCCCTGTGAATAAAAAAAAAGGAATTTATGTGAGGCTTTAGATCCTTACCAAACCGCAGAAGGATGAAATAACTTGGGTAGTGTTCAGACAATGTTTTTTGAGTGCTAACCCAATTGCTCTATTTCACTATGACGTCACATCAAAACAATTTATTGTTTAAACGCAAAGGTCGTCGGAGGGGGTCAAATCAACACAAATTCGCCGAAAATTGCTCTAACACCCGTATCTTTGTCTCCCTGATTTAAGTAGGGCGCTTGTGCCCGGCTATAAGAATTAGAGACATTTTAAAATAAAGTTATTATTATTATCAATCCACCAAGAGAAGTTGAATATAGCCAGCAAACGCTCAGAATATTTTTTAGTACATATTAACACATATTATATCTGAAAACCAGGCCATTTTAGATTAGACTGTTTCGCTAGGAGCAAATTTTGTTGAATTTTCTATTGTATTTTGCGATTCTATCCCCCACGTAAACAAGCAGTGACATCATAGTGAAATAGGGCAACTGTTATCAGTCATATGTTCCTCCATGATCCATGTACAGCACTGATGAAATATATAAGGAAAAATATCTAACATGGAGTGATTGACAGACCTCTGTCTCTCTATTCTTGGTTTGCAATCAATCCCAAGAGAGCACAATAACAAAAGGGATGTCCGCCATGTTGGAAGATATAACAAAAGAATTCATTTAAAAATCTTTTGTCAAATTCTTCCCTCATGGTGACTATGACGTCTATTGCAAACGTAGAATAGTTCATCTAACAGAACTGATGAATCATGTATATGGACAAATTAACATATAACATGGAGTGATTGCCCAGTTTTGTGAATTCAATTTCATTCGATTGCCAAATCCAATTGAATCCAATCATTCGATTGGATTTGTTTGTTTACATTTGATTGATTACGCTAGGTGATTGACAGACCTCTGTCCCTACATATTCCGTGTACAGAACTGATGACAAATGTATGTAATCTTAAGCAACTTTCTTTAAAATGGCTAAAGGATTTTATTAAGATTTAAAGCATACCTTCTGGTCATAATCAGCTAAAAAGCCCCAGTTTTCTTCCCTGTGATAAAAAATAATAAAATAGATATCTATCGTAAAAACCCATGGGTAAATGAATAAATAATGATTCAAATCCATAATTACAGTATACAAGTCTTAAAATGCTAAAATTACTCAAAGTTCACAGGCTCTAAGGCGCCTTGGAACCAACAATGAACTAGCACAATAAAGCAATGTAAAAAAAGGTAAGATGTTAATGAAAATTTCTGGATACAGAAACAAACAGCTTCCTTTAATTTTCGAAAGAAAAAGCAAACAAAATCAGCAAATAAAAGGCTCATCAAACGCTTCGAAGAAACACGTCGAATGAGGCCTACCATTTCAGAACCATTGTCTTTTCATTCCTACATTGATTCTTCCATATTTCATCTTCTCTAACCACATCACATTTAGCGTATTCTCTTTGGGAATATGTCCTCGGCGGAGCTGATTTTACTCTTTCTTTCACTGTCTTTGGTGTACATTTTTCATGGTAAAAACTAGTGGGGGAGCTTCGCCACTGAGATTCTGGAAAACGATAGCCAGCTGAAGTCGATCGCATCCCTGCATTCGTCGAAGACATCGTATTTACCAATAACTGGATGTAATGTAGTATTTAAGTCCTTAGATCGCAAAAAAACGAAGATTTTAAAATCAAACACGACCATCAGTTTCTCTCAGTGTACAAATGACTTTGTGATGAGCGCTATGTTAAGTCACATGACTTCTGAAGATTTACTCCGTTGCACAGCAACAAGAAAACAGGGCCAAGTCATTGAATATGCATGATTCAAGGCAGAGGCGTTGAGAGAGGTTTTAGCCTGCTGTGCAGACGTTTTTAGTGTCGTTTCAGCTGTTTAAAAAGTTTTGCCGTGTGACAAGCTAGGTTGGTGACCTTCTTGACGAGTAAATTTCTCGAAAGACCTAGTACCAAACTTGTTTCTCGAGCTTGACGCTTCACGTTGCGCCATGTCATGCCATTTAATGAAACTTTTTCCGGCTGAACTGAAAATGTTTAACACGTAACAGCGTTATAGCCGTTTTCTTTCACTTTCCAAATAAGTTCAGTGATGCATAAGGCCGCTTGAACCAGGGAATTTTACGAGAATTGATATTATCTTTTTCTTTCCCCCTTTTGCCCCTAGTTTCTTACACCCACCGTACCCTTACAAGGTAACTGTTACCAACGATATCGAGAAGAGCAAAAGGGGGTGACTAACCCGCCGACATAAATTTATTGGAAGATAATAAAATTTCATAGATATCAAATACAATGTTAAAAACAGCCCATACACATATTTACGAAGGCACGCGAGGTCCTCGAAGTTGGAGGGTATTTTGTCTCTCTCAGAGGGTCATTCTGATTGACAATTTTGTTTTTCTCGTATTCTCGAAAATAAAGCTATATTTCGAAAAACGAAGAATAGGCCCGATTTGTTATGGCTATAGGTCTACCTTATAGTAGTATATGAGCGAATTTTGTTTTTAAGGGGGCTCGGGGTAACCGGTTCATGTGAATCATAGTTCGATGACTATATAGGAATATCTCTCAGTTGCCACGAAGGTTTTGTGCCCAAAGTAGATTACCAAAATTAAAGTTCTTGTTTGTTAATATGGTTCGTTTGCTCATAGTTAGTAACTATGATTTGTTATGAATTGGTTGAAGTAATGACATCACACCGAAGAGCTAAGGATTTTATATATGACAGTAGTTGTAGTGTGTGTGGAGGGAACCTCACGAAAGTGCCCCGTACGGGGAGTGGTGGTTGTAAAATATAAAATATAAATATTTTATTGTACTCTTTTAAGATATGAACATTCCAAAACTGAACTGCAAAATTTAAAATTCTGACGACCTCAGACCACGGTGCTGCGGGCTGCGGGCTGCGGGCTGCGGGCTGCGGGCTGCGGGCTGCGGGCTGCGGGCTGCGGGCTGCGGGCTGCGGGCTGCGGGCTGCGGGCTGCGGGCTGCGGGCTGCGGGCTGCGGGCTGCGGGCTGCGGGCTGCGGGCTGCGGGCTGCGGGCTGCGGGCTGCGGGCTGCGGGCTGCGGGCTGCGGGCTGCGGGCTGCGATAGGGAACACTTTTCCGCACAAAACTAGTTTTGGGTTATTTTTATAGGTCAACTGATGATTTTATACGCAATAATCACTTAATGTTTGAACTATAGGAGACAGCCTTGTATTAAAAAACACGCCAAAAACACATCGTTTTATCAAAGTTAAGAAAGTCTTTGATGTAGATGAGTCAAGGGTCACTTGATTGCGTTTGGTTTCCATAGTGAGTGAACACGTGTGTCATAAACCAAAGGATTGTTGTTGTCCTTTTGTTGTCCTTAATTATCAATTATGTATCTAAACAAAAACCCTTGACAAAAGACTTTGTGACCATTGATACTCAATAATGATTAACTAGCCACAAGACAGACGGTTGTAGAATATACCTCCTTAATTCTTGATTGACATATGTCAATCATATTTAAGGAGTTTACTTCATATATATATATCACACGCGCTAAGATTAGTTAACAAAATCTTCATCGACTCATATGAGGGAGATAATTCTACATTGCATATATACAAATTGAACGCATAAGAAAATACCTACATAAGTATTTACTGCGACTCAGTAACGCCTTTCACAAGTAATGGCGTGAATTACGTCACTTTTTATGATGCTTTGAAAACGGCATCATTTTGTAATTTCAAGCAAATAAAATAAAAGAATCACTTTGTTGTTTACAAGCACTGTATGTAATCAACATTGTTAGTTACAATCAAGGTTCACTGCGACTCAGTAACGCCCTTCACAAGTAATTGCGTGTAGTAATTAAGTCATTTGTCATGACGCTTTGAAAACGGCATCATTTTGTAAGTTCAGGCAAATAAAATGAAAGAATCACTCTATTGTTTACAAGCACTGTATGTAATTAATATTGTTAGTTACAATCAAGGAATAATGTAAAAAGCTCACATAAGTAAGACTTTTTCGCTAGTGATTTGGAAAATCTCGACTTTCAACTTTTTAAACAATACTCTGAATAATCTTCAGGTATAATATGATTCTTTTAATAATAGACATGTTTCGGCAGTGCTGCTGCCATCATCAGTGGCGTAATGATCGCAAAGCTAACTCAGTTATAATACTCTTAGTAATAATACTCTGAATACATTTTCGGCTGGTGGGATCTACCGTCAGGAACGGAAATACCAATGTCAAGACATTTTACTTATTTTTAGGGATGGACCATGAGATAATGAGGAGTGAAGGCCGGAAGCAGGAGTTCAGTTACCAGTCAGTACACGGTAAATTATAGGCTGCACGGTATGTCGTTTTTCCGTATGTGAAGTGCTTGCTCGATATTTTTTTTGGGAGTTACGTAACCCCCCCCCCCCCCCTCCCTCCCCAAATTATCTAATGGTCCGTCGGCGTCGAATTATAATTTATCATAAGCAAATCTCAAACAAAAACCTAAACAGCCTATTGTAAAATAAAAGATTGCATGAACAAAGCATTTAGTTTTCTTTGTGTAATCATATAAAACGTGTGTTTTTATAACAACAAAAAAATTCCTATTAATTTGAATTAAATTTAGTGAGTTTAAAGCTATGTCCTGGACGTTATTTCATTTTATTATTATACTATATTGTAAATTTTTGGATTTTCGGGTGGTTTGTCCAGATTTCAAAAAGAAGAAATCGATAACTATCCGTGCCTTCCTCGGAAACCGGAAATTAGTCGAGCTCTTTCGAGTGCTTTCGATTTGTGGTCGATTGCACAATCAAAGGGCTTCATTATGCAATTGTATACTCCCCCCTCTAAGAGCTAGTATAAATTGTGTCGTGGGCATGTGACCGTCCTTTTTCCTTTCACTAGCAAGACCGTGTGGTAAGTGAGATATAATGCTGTTTTATTCTCGCTCAATCCTGCTCGAATTTTATCCATCTGTGTCAAATGTCGCATAATTTACAATATGTGTTAACCTCTGTATCAATTGTAGCTGTTATTTTAAGCAAATAACAAAGGACGACTAACAAATTCGGGTTTGAATTCTCGACTTTCCCGAAACGTTTGTAGTTCATTCAAACGTGTCTCTTCATTTGGTTTTCTCAAATTTTCATACCATTTTGATCGTAAATACGCCCCGATAAGTTAAATAAGATTAATTTTCGTGCTTCAAATGATGATATTCTCTTTTTATATTTCAAAATGTTAACCTAGTGTCGAGAATGTCTTGAAACTTAAGGTGGTGACGTGGTCGCCGGCGTTCTTATCACGCTGATTTAGATCTAAAAGTTTCTACCCCAAGAAATTTACTACCATACATCCAAAAACTTTTTCTTCTTTATCCCAGTTTGACAATTGCAAACGTATCCTTTTTTTAACAGCGTCGGTGAAACTAAGTCAGGATATCCAACATCAAACATGCCTCCCAAGGAAGATAAAAAAGATAAGAAAGAAAAGGAACACGTTAACATAGTCGTCATTGGCCATGTCGACTCTGGTAAATCTACCACCACTGGTCACTTGATCTTCAAATGTGGAGGTATTGATAAGCGTGCCATTGAAAAGTTCGAAAAGGAGGCAACAGAGGTAAGCTCACGTTGATCTACATTTCCATTACTACCAAAACCAGTCTATCAAAATCTGATAAATTTTGCAAAGCATGTAAACACCGTTTAAAACCGTAACCAAAAATGTAACGAATCAGATTGAATGTCTCCAAGCCTTTGATTGATCTTGGTTTGTCAAAAGAACTGAAAACTATCACATTGCCAAAAATGATAGGGGGGATTCTAATGGTAGTAGCATTTAGTCACTCCACTGAAATTTCAATTGAAATTAGAAAAAGATGAGAATGCCAGATATATCCCAGAGAAAAATACCCTCAAAACACAGAAGAGAAACAACAAATAACTCTACTTACCATTGAAACCAAGCCAGGCAGGACTCTATGCCACCCATGATTTCCATGGGAAAGCAAGTAGAGTCCCATTTTTTCTTATTTTGGACTGGATCTAATGTGATTGGATCCAATGCAAGTAATAGAAATTTATGGGGCTTTTGGAGCTTAAATTCCCAATGTCTCCATTTTTACAGCTTGTAGCAGCCTTAAAGTTGGCAGAAATGTAGGCAATGTGGTGTTCTCTTCAAATGTGAACATTTCAAAACTGAATTACAAAATGTGATGTCACATTTCAGCAATCTATTGGGTTTGATAAAAGCACATGTACATGGTTTTAAGTCAAATAAAGTAACTAAGCATTTAGAGAACTAATAATACTTGTAACACTGGTTAAAGTTTCTGCCTATTTATATTGTTTCCTATTTTGCTATCAGTTAACTTTTGCCTCAAACATTTGCTAAGGAAATTTTTCTAATCCTGTTCTCAACAGATGGGCAAAGGGTCTTTCAAGTATGCTTGGGTATTGGACAAGCTCAAGGCTGAGCGTGAACGTGGTATCACTATCGACATTGCCCTTTGGAAGTTTGAAACCACCAAGTACTATGTTACGGTCATTGATGCCCCTGGCCATCGTGATTTCATCAAAAACATGATCACTGGTACATCCCAGGTAAGAAAATTTGCAAGGCATGTTCAGTGGCTAAATTTTTGTTGTACATAAGGAAGGAAGACTTTAAACAGTTGTGGACTTAAATCTAGGTCAGATCCAGAATTTTTTAAAGAGGAATTACAGGAAAGGTGGTACCTAATGCAAATCTAATGCGTTTACCTAACAAGTTTACCTAATTGATAAGGCAGCAATAGATCGGATTAGGATTTGGAAATTGATTTGTGGAGGGAGAAAAAGCCAGAGAACCTGGAGGAAAGACCCTCAAAGCACAGGAGAGAACCAACAAACAGTTTTAAAATCACATGCAAATATGTACAAATCCCATACTATAATACAACTCATATTTTTGCCTCTTGGTTGTAACCTGACTTGCACATTAATCTAAACCATGGAAATTGCTTTTTATTGCTTGTAGGCTGACTGTGCTGTTCTTATTGTGGCATCTGGCACTGGTGAGTTTGAAGCTGGTATTTCGAAGAATGGTCAAACTCGTGAACATGCTCTCTTGGCTTTCACCCTTGGAGTCAAGCAAATGATTGTTGCCTGCAACAAGATGGACAATACTGAGCCACCTTACAGTGAAGATCGATTCAAGGAAATTGAAAAGGAAGTTTCCAACTACTTGAAGAAGATTGGTTATAATCCCAAAAAGATCCACTTTGTACCCATATCTGGATGGCATGGAGACAACATGTTGGAGAAATCTGATAATGTTAGTAGAATTTTAATATAGCAAACCTAAATTTCTACTGAGTGGGGAAACAATTCAGTGATAGTATTTTCAAAGCATAAATAAATTAGTAATCATTATCAATAATGCTCTTTTAAGTTTGCCTTTGTTTGGGTTTTGCCTCTGTGGCATGCAAATGTTTTCTCTTCTTTTATTAAGGCCTATTGTATAGTAAAAATTTATGTACTACAGAGCAATACAAGTTGATTAGATTACCACAGCTTTTGGTAAAATGGGTGAATATTTACCGTGCCATTACTTTAGCTGGGGCCACTAACACAGCAAGAACCAATGAAATTGTAGAATGAAAACAATACATTGCAACTCAAGGTAGTGGAGCCAATCAAAAACCAGCAGAAAACAATAGCCTTTCAACATATTCTTTTTCTCCCCATGAGAAAATGACCATGGTTATTTAGTTTACAGGTAATATCAGGGTCAAGCAATCATTCGATCATGCATTCTTTTTTTCTGATTGGCTCAACTTTGGCTTGGTATTGATTTCAAATTTATCCTACAATTTCATTGGTTCTTGCTGTCTAGGTGACCCTGATTATGGTAGTAACACTGTAACATATGACTAAGGCTGAGCAAAAGAGACCTAAACTGCATTAGTTTATTGTTGTATATAAGGTAGAACAAAAAAGACAGGCCTTCTATAAGATAGTTTGCTTTTGATAATAAAGTAAAGGGCTACAAAGGAAAAAATATTGAAAGCATCTGAATCAGTTTTATTAATCGCTCCACAATTAAAAGTCATTTATTCTCTTTTTAACTAGATGAAATGGTGGAGTGGATTTGAATTATTTAACAAGTCTGCAGGAGCAAAAACTGGCTACACTCTCTTTGATGCTCTGGATGATGTTAATATTCCAGAACGTCCTACAAAAAAGGCACTGCGTCTGCCTCTGCAGGATGTATACAAGATTGGAGGTAATTAAAATTATGCTGCACACACAAGTAGGCAGAGGTCAATAAGAAGTGGGTAGAAGTCAATAAGTCCTGGTAGTAAAACTTGTCACCAACCATAGGAATGAGTGATTGTGATTGGATTATGATACCGATTTTGCACTCTCCTGATTGGCAAAAGTTTTTTTTTAATTTTAAACTTTGTTGAAGTTATCCCTGTTAGTGTGTCTGTACAGTAACTACATATATATTTAGGGTTTTCATTGATTTTTGAAATAATAGGAGTGTCATGGTATTTCAGCTGTTCTCTGATAATTGATGAAAAATCTTGTTTATGTATATTGTAATGTACAATAAGTAAATATACTAAAGGTTTGCATTTTCCAATTTAGGTATTGGAACAGTTCCAGTTGGACGTGTGGAAACTGGCATTTTGAAGCCTGGCATGCTGGTAACCTTTGCTCCAGTAAATTTGACCACTGAAGTAAAATCTGTTGAAATGCATCACCAAGCCTTAACTGAAGCACTTCCTGGTGACAATGTTGGTTTCAATGTCAAGAACTTGTCTGTTAAGGATATTAAGCGAGGTTTTGTTGCTGGAGATTCCAAGAACGATCCACCAAAAAACATTGGCTTCTTCGATGCTCAGGTAAATTTGACATATGCTTATTTCAATTAACTTGGACAACAAGAAAGAGTGAAAGCAATTAAGAATAATGACTTGAATACTTGTTTCATGTTCAATTTACATGTGCATAAAATGTGAGGCAAGGATCAATGAGTACTCCAGCCTCAAATATCCATATAATTTTTCTATGTAATGCCTTAGTAAGTTTTAGATTTCTTGGGACTTTCTTTATTGAAATGATTTTATAAAATAATTGGGATACTGCGTGCGTTATGATTGGTCGAAAACCATGTTTGATGAGAGTATCAAAACATGCTACCGTCATTTTTAATCTATCACGAGCACTCATTGGTCAGTTTGAATAAAACTGCACGTAGGGAGAATTTACTTAGACTTTGCTTTTTTTCGTTCTTTTCGCACGCTTGTTATTTTATAAAACAAATGAAAAACAGTTTTCTGTGTTTGATACTCTGATCAAAACACTTGGGATGTTGGAAGAACACTTGAGAAGCTGGAAACCATTCTGCTACGCGGAGTGGTTTCCTACGCTCCTCTCATGTTCTCTAAACATCCCGCCTGTTTTTATCAGAGTATCAAACACAAAAACTGTTTTTGATTTGTTAAATCAATATTCTATGTTTAGCTTTGATTGGCTCAACTTAAAAAAACATTTTTTCCATCTAGGTCATTGTTCTTAATCATCCTGGTGAGATCCACAATGGGTATTCTCCAGTTCTGGATTGCCACACGGCCCACATTGCTTGCAAGTTTCATGAGATCAAAAATAAGGGTGACAAGAGATCAGGTAAAGTCCTGGAAGAATTTCCAAAGTCAATCAAAAGTGGTGATGCTGCCCTGGTTACCCTTCAACCCTCTAAGGATATGTGTGTTGAAAAGTATGCTAGTTATGCACCTCTTGGTCGTTTTGCTGTCCGTGACATGAAGCAAACAGTTGCTGTGGGTATCATCAAAGATGTGACTGAAAAGGAAGTGAAAGGTAGACAGACAAAGGCAGCACAGAAGCAGCTGAAGTCTAAAAAGTAACTTAGTGCAACAGCATTTTCAGTAAAGAACATGAAAAGGACTGTTCTGTTCTTTCAACATTAGTGGAAACACGAACCATCTGCAATTACTAAAATCCATGGTGGCTTTAATTGATAAATAAATGTTGCAGTTAATACCAATAAAATGCTTAAAGTCTGATATTTGTTGTTGTGGAAGGGGTTGTGACTTAAGGTTGACCGCCTACTTTTGAACGTTCGATTTAAGCCCAAGATGTGCACGTGCTCAAAAATTGCTGGAAAATCTACAAGATTTTATTGAAGAACCATATGTATTTTGAGCTTCAACCGGGCAAAACCCTCAAATTTTGCATGGGACTATTTTTTTATAGCTTATTCGAAAAAAACTCATTAAAAAATGTAGGCCATATCAACATTATTAAAAAAGTTTATTTCTAACATGAAAAAATAGATTTTTGTTTGACTTGATGATATTTTTTAAGGGCACTGAAACCACAAAATATGACAAATCAATGTATCTGTCTTTTTGTCGAAAATATCCATGTATTTATATTGAGAATGATTCACTAGCCTTCATTTATGCAATCATATAGTCTGCAAATAACTATTATCTTATGAATCTTTTTTTCCTATCACTGGTGGTGCAAGTGTTTCTCCAAAAGCTCGCGCGTAGGCTGCAATTAAATGCTGATTATCTCAAAAACAAGCACCATAAACTGAAAGCGTTATTTATTCTTGATAGTATCAGTGTTTGAAATAACAGATCTACTTCCCTTTGGGTATTGATGGAAAAATAAATAACAAAAGACCAGGTGGCCATGTTGGAGGATATATCAAAAGAATTCATTGACAATTCTTTTGTTAAGTTCCTTCAACATGGCAGCCATGAAAACCATCGATATCCTGACGTGAAAGTGCCGGCAGAGCAGTTCTAGTAGTATGAGGTGTTTTTTTGCATGACCACTAGATACATTGGTCTGGTTTACTGTAATTTATGGTTTCTTTATTTCTTGTCTTCATTGATTGCAGAACTTCAAGATTTTGGAGTTTCCCAAAGTTTGTCATAGCAGAAGTAATACTTAAATTTTGTAATCTGAATTTTGTGTTTTCTTTGATTTTCAAGCCTGAAATTATACTAAAACAATTATTCAACCTCTGGTTCAGTGATTACCGTAAATATACCTTGACACTCACCAATTATTCAACCTCTGGTTCAGTGATTACCGTGAATATACCTTGACACTCAAAGACTTGAAGCTTGGTAAATACAAAGACTTAATGCTTGGTAAATACATGCCAATTATTGTCAAATAAATGTAGCAAATAATACATTCAATACAACTTTCTTCAATGGATCAAATAAAAGGACTTGTGGATTAGCAAAAAAAGGAAAATTTCTGCTGATACTGTCAAATGTAGTAGCTATCATTGAAGTTTGGGCTTCCTTTGTGGATGTTATTGCTTAGGACTGGTAACGAATCCGGATAACCGCCATTTTCAAATTTACCTAACTGAACTACAAAACCTTACTAGAGAAAATGTCTTCATCAGAGCATCCTTTAAAACTAACCAATGAAATAATCACTATTTTGGCAAGTAACGATAACAGAGAATCTTTGGAGAAGAGTGATAAGTTTCTGATTGAAAAAGCTCACTTGTGCGAAGAGCAAGGAATAAGCGTACAAGAAGCCATACGCCAGTTGACCAAGGCGGAAAATCAAGCTGCTCGAGATCTAGACGACAACCAGCCTGTCAACACAGCCAGGATTGCTGAACTAAAGCATGAAAATACCGTAACCAGTGAAAGAATTGAGAAGATTGAGCAGGATATTACTTTGTTGGAGAAGGCATGTCAAGACAGTAATCTCAAAGGTGAGTTCAAAACAGTGAGTTTAGTTCTTGAAGCCCTCTTGTGTTCTAGAGTTAAAAACCGATTTTACAAAACGTTTAACGTAGATAATATTGGCCCTCATGAAGGATTAAATTTATAGAATATGAATTCCTATCTTTCAAGAGCTATAGCTTTATTTGTTTGATTTAATTATGTGATTTAGTTCAATGTGGCCAGTCACCTTATCTGGACCTTAACTAAGCAGCCAAATATATTTTTGGTATCTAGTCACTATGCCTCCTAGCCATTTAGCTCCATACATATAGATATACTGTGTTAATATAAAGCCCTGTCCTTCCCCTCCCCCCAGGACAGGGTGGTGAATGAACATGGTAGCAGCAATGGTTTAACACCTGTAGAAGTGTGATTGCACATGGAGAAAGGAAATTTAACAAGTACAAGATTACAAAATTGGGACACATTAAAATTAAAGGAGGGCTTAAAAGTAAAGGAGAGTCATTTTTACCAGTGGTGTTTAGTGTGAAATGAGGTATAATCTAGCCTGCAAATACAGCCAACTCTCTTTGGCTGCTGTTTTCAGGCGGCTGCAATAAGTCAGATGTATTCACAGGCTAGGTATGAACAAGCTAAAACATGACTGGACTTGTTTTTGGTGATATATCACAGTGGTGAGAAAGAAGATAAGTTTTTAAAGTACATGCATATATGTATGCATCAAGGAAGTAAACATCTTTAGAAATATATTAATTCTGTGTTACTATACTAAAAGGTAGAAAAAAAACACAAGAAATGATGATGCCAATCTAGTTGTTGCACATTGCATCAGGGTGGAATTACCATTCTCGTGCAGTCTAGCTTTCTGATTGGCTCGACTACCCAAAATTGGAATGCATTGTCTTCATTCTACATTTTGATTGGTTCTCTTGTCTAACCAGTCTAAGTTTCCCCCAGTTACAGTAGCTGTACTGTAATCCCACTCCAGAGCTGTCCTGGGAAAGTAGAAGGGATTATATTGATTCATCATTGCATAATCCTATAGTTATTCTCAAAAGTTATTTCTTTCTGAATCTTTGAGCTTTGACGGATGCATCATTAGCTGATTAAAAACCATGAATAATATGACAGTTGTGTGATCAAATCACATTGAGTTTATCTAAGGGAATGAAACACTGTACAGTAGTTGCTCAGAAAGCTCTTGCTAGTCATTCCTATTGTAAACGCTAAGTTTCTCAAATTAAAGTTATTTTTTTGTTGCTTAATCTAAGGTGAGAAGTTAAAAGAGAAAAAAGCTGAAGCTGTTAACAAGAAAATAGAAGTGCTTCCGAAAACTAAATACTATTTCAGTCTGTTCACAAATATATCACACATCCGTTGGGATTACAACTGCAAGCAAGATGAAATCAAAGGGTTTATTGCCAGCTTGAATAATGTGAAACCATTTTGTCTTGATGAAAGACAGAACTCCAAGTATTTTATGGTGAATTACTTGTGGGACCTGATTGATGTCTAAGAAAAAAGTTGACTCGCTGTATATATGAAAATGGTCTAAAATTCTGAGATGTAATGATTATGAATAACAGGACTTAACAAATATCATAATACCCTCAATGGCTAGACATAGATTTTAGATGAGGCATATACTGTGTTTCTAGCATGACTTATTAACATGCCATGACCAGTCAAGAGGACTGGCCTAATATTGTTGGATGGACAAGTGCCAATTGAGCAGTTTTGAATCCCAAATAACCACTGTGTTTCTTGATTACAGACTCATTTGCACAGGGTTAGCCTTGTAACAGTGTCTAAATATTCACAAATACCAACGGTAAAGTTGAGATGAATACACAACTTCGACTTACAATACAAACACTTCAAAACTCAGCAGACCTTTTGACTGGAATATGTGAATATTCTGCACACAATCAAGGCAAACACTGTGTAAATAAGTCTAATTGAGAGAAACACGATATTTTGGATCTTGAAACTGGTCTATTTTTGCTGCATGGCCATTTATTTTTGACATTGAATGATGGTAATAATATATTTAGTTATTTTAAGACTATATGATAAGAAAGGTATATGCTTAATTGAAGGCTTTACCTTTGTACTTAACTGAAGGCTTTACCTTTGTACTTAGTCAAGTGAAAGGCTAAATTTCAAAACACAAGTCAAATATACAACTCTCATACCTTGCTTATTTAACAATTATTTGTCAAAGGTGAAGTGATTATCGGTGAGATATTTACCAAGCCACCAGTCTTCGACTTCATAATGACTGAGCTTAAGGGGAATAATATTGTTTTATAATTTTAGACTTCAATGTCAGAGGAAACTTGAAATTCGGGATAAAAAGAAATTGTTTTAGTACTTTCAATTTGAAAAACTTTGGAAAACCTTATGATCACCACTCCAGCATCACATCGCATCTAGACTTAGCATGGATCGCATGTGACTGTGTGCTGGTTTTTTCATTGGGTTCTTGGGTATCTCTCCCTCCACCAAACCAAACATGATTAATTCCAATTGAATCAGTGAGTCAATTTGCCAGGTATGCCCTGACTTGGATCAGCCTGTCGTTCTTCATGGGTATTGCTATGGTATAAAGTTTTTAATGGGCTATGAGTCAATAACCCACAAGGTTGAAGGTCAAAATATGGGCTATTGACTTATGTAGACCATCCAGAGGGCAAAAGATCTAAATGTTTTAGTCTAAACCTAATAATCAGTTAAAAAATGGATAGATAAGAATTGAAATTAGGTGGAAAATGTGAGTTAGTTGCCCTGTTTTTGGTTTTTAAAACCAGCTCTTTTAGCTTTTAGCTGGAGAGGTCTATCACTAAAAGACCACTAGTAGATTAGCCAATCAGAGTGGAAGAGTTTTGATAGACTATTAGTATTTAGGTTTATCATTATTATATAGTGATCAAGTTAATAATATTATAATATCATTTGTATCATTTATGCTTCACACACAGACCAACATACTGCAATCTATATTTTTTGCTAGTTTTTTAATGAATGCAATTTTAGTCAGACTGGGTTCCCAAATAAAAAAAGCTTTTATATAACTGACGGAATTTTATTTATTTTTTAATTAAGAGTAAACAAATTGCATTCTTGTGAGTTGTTTTGAACATTAATAATTGTGTTGCATGCTGCATCTTGCTTATTGCTTACCAAGCTTAAATATGTATTATATTCAATATATGTAAATAAAGTCAGTGGGGCTAAGATTTGAAAATTATTGTACAGTAAGGATAAATTTTTGGGAGACTAGATTTGTACTCTGTAAACTCTAAGAGTGATGGGTTAAAAGGGTGTATGTATTTGTTGGAGGGAGGAGCCGGGATATAGGGTTGGACCTGGAGAGCTAAGAGATTCAAAATTATAGTGACAAAAGTCGTGATGCTTTACGGTACGGTGCGAATCGAAAACCCGTGGGCACCTAGAAATATTCCAGGAATATTCTATTCTTCTTTGACCAATCAGAATTGACTTTCAAACCACAAGATAACGGAAAGATAACAACCCTTCTGAAGAAACATTCTTGAAATATTTCTAGGTGCCCATGGCTTTTCAATTCGCACTGTAACCTCTCAGGCCTATTCAATGTCCAAGTAGAATGAAAGTATTGTAAACTTGATGCCAGAACATGAGAAAATAATCTGGGTATGGAAGCTTTGGAAATAGAAACATGAAAATTGTCCCACGTTTTTCACATTAATTCGCAAATCAATATTTCTCCCTAGTTTTTCGTTTTCGAAGGCTGAGGTGCCGACTGCTTTATGTCTAGACCTTTCTCTTTTTTGATAACCCATATATTTCTCAGTGCATTGCATCAGGCCGTATAATTTGATTAAGCTAAAATCCTTGGTAAAGCTGGTACTGAAATTGCGAAAAAAAATTAATTTCAAACCACAAGCCGTCCCTCGTTTATTGCTGCCTTGAAATGCGGATAAAATACGTACAAGATAAAAAAGCGTTTTATTGTTCCAGGCTGCTGGGCGTTAACCTAGTAGTTAGCCAGTTCACTTAAAAGTAATAACAAGAAGAAGAAAAAAACCCTCGATTTTCAAAGTTTGTGAAAAACGACTCTTGGATGTGGCAAATAGGCACGTCGAGGAATGTTAGCATTAGTTTTAATTATTAAAATAGACGGAGCTCTTTCTGGAACAAGAGGCCAAGGTCCACTCTTTCAAGTTCTTCCAGAACGCTTTATCCCTTTGGCCAATAGACATGTCATGGAATATTAGCAGTAGTTAATAGCAGAACATGTTCTAGACGGCGCTCTTCGTTGAACAAGAGGCTGGTCCACTTTCAAACTCTCTCTAAAGTCTGACAAAAACATCTCATCTTCGTTGTGACCAATGGACATGCCGTGTATACGTAGACTCTTCTCATCTTTGAAGCAAATCTTAGTCTTATATCCACCTTCATTTACCAACATTTCTTGACAAGGAATGCAATAAAATGGTTGGGTAGAGAAATGATCCTCTCGGTGGTGTCTTGCTTGATACAAGACACTTTGGAATCGTTGAGGACATTTGCGATTCTCGAAGCACGCCAAGGGATAGACTGAATAAAAATGATCCAAATAGTCTTCACGAGTATTGAAATACTTCCCACAAGAACAGTTGCATTTCTTATGGCAATTTTTCATATGGATCTCTTTTTGCTGAGAAGATGAGAATTTCTTATGTGTGCAAAACTGACAGACAATGGCTTCAGATGTAGGAGTTGTTCTTGATGATACCATCTCGTCTTTTTTGTGAATATTTTTCATGTGAGCGCTTCGCTTTTCGTCATTACAGAACACATATTCTTCCTTGCAGAGGGGGCAGTGTGTTTGATTTTCCAGATGTTTTTGAAGTTCGCTCTCGGTATAAAACCTTCCCTCTGTGCATTCAGGATTGTAGCAAAAGAAATTATGAAGTTGATAGAAATGGTCTTCCATCTCTGATTCGGTCAAAAATACCAACTTACATCTGCGACAAACATTCTCTAGTACTTCAAGAATCGATTTCTCTTTACCATTCACCTCACTCACTTGAAGTCGAGGATTTTTGACTTTCAAGATGGCACACACTTCCTCAAATTTCCGATCCTTGTCAGCAACAAGAATCAAGGATGATCCAACATCCAGCTCTTCAAGCCATTTTTCTTTTTCTTTTTTCTCGGTAGCGTATCTTTCCAGTAGGTAGAATGTAATGGCGGCGTCTGAAGCGTATGGACAAGTTGTCAATGTAAAATGCGTTTCGATCCAATCTCTTTCAGGAGGCATAGCTTTTTCTGGTGTATCGCTGCGTAAGAACACATGGATTTTCAGCCTCGTTTCTTTAGCCTCTTGACAAGAAAATTCCAACTCGTCGATGAAGTTCCGACAGCTGCTTTCCCAGATTAAGAAAAATTCCTCCATTGGTGCTGTCTTAAATCGTAATTTAAACTCTTAACTTGCTTCCTCGTTTGATTCTCGATTCACGTTCCAAGGTCCCGTTTCTATTGTTTCGTGGTTTCAAAGGAATGAATTCGCTAGATCCAAAGTATCTTTAATCTGTTAGCATCATCTCGAGAACTAAACAAACAAATCAAGCATTAGGTAGCCTTTGGCGCAGCCAAATGCAAACAATCATCAGCATGTATTTAGAATTCAAATGGAATATTTTGATCTTTTGTCCAAGAAACGTCAAGAAAAGTAGACGTCTTGCTGCTGATGGGTCATAATTAATCAAAACAAACCCTTTCTTTGTTTTAAAAGACCTGGAAAAAAGACGTATAGCTCTTCTTTGTTTGCTTTCATTCGGCCGAATTCTCGACGCAATAATAAAGAAATAGAAAATCATAATCCCAAACAAAACATAATGGAGTCTGTAATAGGATGGTGAACAAAGAGAGTGGTGGTTCAGTTTACATAAGATTCCACTTAATAGTGCGTCAATTGTTTTGGTGTCAGAAAAGTATTTAGAAATCAAGACAGATAAGCTTATTTGTTGCTTATAGACTCTTTAAACAGTCTAAGATGTTGATGAACATAGTATGAAAAGATAGCTGGATTAACGTCATCTAATAGTCAACAAACTTGCACTCAGTGCGCATACTCCAGTGCTGGCAGTACTAAAATTCACGGTAAGACTTGAGATTGCGAGAGAATTTGGCCAAAAAGCAGCATAAATCAGTGGCGGGTCAGGATTTTAGAAATGGGGTTCCAAAATGGCCACCATGCAGAAAACAAATGGCCCGATAGGCTGAGCGTTAAGAAAATGACCGGCTTCACAATGGGAGCTTCAATGAAACCATACAAGCATCCGCTACTTTAATTTTTTTTTTAAATGCGATATAGGTGTCACGTGACGATCATTTGGTAGGATGAACAAATGTTTTGCAAACCTTACCGTGACAGTATCACGTGTAATCGTTTCAGTCACAAGTAATCAATATGATAAGGCGGCGCCCGTTTTAGTCTAGATCTGGCCACGGATTGCACGAAGCCAGCGCTATCCGGTGGATAAATCCTTATCCATTGGACTAGTCGAGACGATGTTATCCAATAAATTTATCCTGAGTGGGTAAATTATCTGTCGGATCGAGCTTTCCATCTTTCGCACAATCGGCCCCTGTGATAGACCATGAGCCAGGGCTAGCTATTCGTTGAAGATGAATTCCTCAGTTCTGTGTTCCATCACCTTTGCGTGGTCTAATAGTTCCGTTTTACTTTTAAGGCAAACAGCTCTTTTATATTGATTGACACAAGCCATGCATACATACGGGAACTGGCACTGGTGATAAGACACGTGATGAATCACCTGTTCAGCTGTCGTGCGAAACCGCTGTGCACAAGCTGGCTCAGCTAAACAAGGCAATGGATAAAGACTATAACGAAAATGAAACGTTGTCTGGTCCACTTCATTACGCTGCTCTAACGAAGAAGCATTGCGATTTGTGTTGAGTTTACGAACATGAACGCTTCTCATGTGTTCGTCTTTCTTCTTAGTGCTGCAAAACACCATTTCCTTTCCAAGTCCGGTCAAACAAATGTCACACTTTCGTTGCTTGGATACGTGATCTTGAAGCTCAGATTTATTCCAAAATCCATTTCCTTTTCTACTTCGATCGCAGGAAGGATTATCACACAAAAGCAAATGATTGAGGCGATCATGGTGCTCTTTTTCTGTACTGTCACGAAAAATGATCAAACACAGAGAACAAACGTGATCAAAACAATCAGTGATGGACGTCATTGTAGAATTGATTGGCACTATCGATGCCACGCTGTTTGTCTTTATCACTGAAATAAGCTCCAGAAATCTTGACTGGTCTTTAGACACAAGATATAGTACAACATTGGGTTTGGTCAAAAACTTGCGATCCGATATTAGAGAAGACATTAACGCGACCCACGCCGCTTCAGTTGCTTCTGTCGCTGAAGGATGTTTTGATATCCATTGCCAGTCATTCAAAAGAAGACTCTCAGGGTTCGATCTGTTGTAAAAGACATGGATTCGAACTGTCTTTTGAGCAGCAGGCGTGACTGTGATTTTATCAGAGCTTCTTAAAAATTTCGATCCTCCGCTTTCCCAATCTATATAAAAATATTTCACAATTTGTCCTGTCATTTCTCAATATCGAGTATCCATCTAGAACTACTTCTGATGAGTTCATATCCACTGTGAAGGCTAAACGTGAAGCCAGGTCGTATGTGTTTGCGCAAGCTGCAAGAAGCTGTTAATGGGTAAATAGTTAAAATCGCGGCCGTAGCCAATCGAAGTTTTTTGGTTTGCTAAATTTAAAGTGACAATGTTCAAGTGCCAATCTTTGGAAAAACGAAAGTTGTCATGTTTTTATAATCGTACTAATTACGTGTTAAAATTTCGCTTCAAAAAGGCGTTCTTTTGTACATGTTTTATATATATATCGGCGTTGACGTTTGAGGCATTTTTAATATTTAAACTCGTACATGCCGTTCATTATAAAATTAGGTTGCTATGGCAATCTAACCATCCTTCTTTTCCATATTAAAAATTCAACCAACAATTGATCATGATTTTATATCCAATCACACATTCGTCAACATTATATCCATTCACATTCCATCCTTCCCATCCATTAACAGCTTTGCACCTATCCCTCAATTTATTACGCCTTTTTTGGCGTTAAATAGAGTCGCTCTGCTTCTCGCAGCTCAAAACATATCAGCTAAGCATGAGTGTTCAATTTTTGATACGTGCATACTCAAATAAAGGGCCCGGTTGTACGCCGGACAAATAGCGCTATCCAACGGATAAATCTTATCCAGTGAATAAATCATGGTTTATTGGATAACAATATCATTTTATCAACTGGATAAGGATTTATCCTTCGGATAGCGCTATCCACCCTTCGTACAAACGGGCCCTGATGTACGATATCATACTGTGCTGTACTGTTGCTGGGTATTGAAACCAAATTTAGGCTGGGTATTGATACCAAATTTAGTTTAAAAACGAATTTGAATTTGTTCTTTTCCTTCTTAATTTTAGCATACTGTTTCATCATCCCATGCATTATTCCTGCTTTGATAATTGTTGCTAAAAATACTCGCTGCGCCGCACACACATGACTGGACTAAGGAATACTGAATAAGAGCGTCACCTGGACAACAGGAAATTCTCGTTCAAAACATTTTGTCGAAGCCACCTGCCATCGACCACACAAGTGTCAATGCAAACATGAAATATTGAATTCAAATACAAAGCGCACTGAAATGTCTCAACGTTAAAAACGATTTATATACTGATCTAAGCTCAGTCATATATAACAAATTTCTGACTGTTTTGAAAAAGAGGATTTAAATTCAGCATTGTTCGAGAAAGAGAAGGAACCGTTTTGAGAAAAGGACTTCTTTAATCGGCTGATATTTTTGTAATCAAGATTGGAATCTTACAAGTTCTTTTGTGATAAAAACGCAAACGGTGTGGCCTATATATCTAATTCAAAACTTGAAGACTACAGTACATTATTGTGTAAAACATTGCAAGTGAATTTCAAAAACTTTGACGATTTAGAGTAGTTTCTACGCCAGAAAACGAGACCCATACAGTAAGGAAAGGAAGACCATCCATTGAGCGATAATGACTTGTTCAAGTTCATGTTCAAGAAAGGTAATTTTCATTGAATGGGAACGCGAATTCATTGATTTTATCAAGGGAATCACGCTATCTCCTTCACTAAGAGGCAACCTCGTTGTTCATATTTTTTATCCACAAGATTTGTCGCCCAGTATTCTACCTAAATACAGGCCATGGCTTTTCAAACATCCTGCACCAACAGACATTTACAGAAAACATGCAGCTTGGAAAATTCTTGAAGACTATGTATTGGAGTATAGATATCCTAATTCTGATTCCAATATAATCAGTCGAACTTCAGTTGGACGTGGTAAGATTCCTAATGGCGTTATGGAAGGAAAAGAAGTACAGTTTTTGGGGTTTATTCTATCGAAATCACTAGAACGCATCCAGAAACTCGTAGAAGCAGTTGCCAGCAGATATGGTATCACTTTTACAGCGATAAATTGTGAATCTTCGATTTCCAATCTTCTTGACCTGGTAGAATACAAGTGTAGTATTTGTAGGATCGGATTTATGGGTAATAGGGAGTTGACCAAGCATGATATGGATTTCCATAGCCTGTTATGCTACAACCCTTACTGCACTCACAGTAGCAAGTTGGCATCATTTTCATCAGAAAAGGAACTACTGCAACATGTTTCGAGTCAACTGAGGTGTACTTTTTGCCCTGGAAAAGTTTTCTGCACGAAGGAAATATTGGACGATCACTTAAGGAAGTCACACAAAAAATGCTCTTGTCCGTGTGGGGAGTATTTTGGAAACAGGGAAAAGTATTTGGACCACTTTTTCTCGTTTTATCCCACACCCAAAAAAATTGCGTTCCGGATACCAATCAAAGAAACAAACTCAAGCAAGAAAAAAAGTGCTAATTTGACACCTAAAAATCAGTATCATCACGAAAAGAAAGCGTGCTGCAGAAACCAGGCAGTTCAAAGTCAAAATTCTCTTGCCAGCCATGATGGTACCATCAGTCGTATGAGTGATGCATCGTCGATATCAATTAAAAGCGCGGATGAAACCCCATTTTAATATATATATATAAGAGTAATGAAAAGGTTGTTTGCATGATGGCGTCTTTGCACTGCCTCTACCAAAATGCTTCGCGAATTTTCTTTTTTATTAGAATTTGTACTCATGAGAATAGTAAGAGAATTAATAGGTGCAAGGGATTCTGGAAGTAGTAGTAAATTACGATATATTGCAAGTGACCTATTAACGGAGGTACTTCAGTAGATCTAAATATGGTTTTCAACATTTTATTTTGCGCATCCATTGCTCAGTGTTCCAAATTAAAAATGCAACTCGTTTGCTTGCATATTGTCCACGTCATTCACGGCGGTACAAGAAGTGAGGGCAAGCGTCTCGAGCATTCTTGAGATGCTGTCTTCTTACGTACGAAGTCTGATTTACGCATTTGTTGCATGCTGCGTCGAATGTGAATGGATAATGGCAATCGAAGCATAGGACACAAACAAAATAGGGATAAAATAGGCTAAGATGCTATAAATGATGCTTGACTGTATGGTAAACTGGGAAACACATCACATATCAATGTATAGCTGTAATCGTTTAAGTTAATTCTTACGGAATCGTAAGATAAAAACGTTATGAAAGATGCTAAAGGCCTACGTACTCTAAAAGTCACTTGCAAACTCGTCTTCTTTGCGCGCAAATCGTCTAGTTTGCAGGCCAGTGCAAATGCGTTAACTCCACTCCAAATATACACATGGTCGCTGGGAGAAGGGGGGGGGGGGGGCTATTTTAGATGTAGCTCTATAGAAGCAGGTTGGAATGCGTAGACCTTGTCATTTTTAGTCTCTGTTATGTTTGAAAGATTTGCATCAGGTTGCGCTGGTATATTGAAGTCGATTCCTGAGGCCTGATTCTAGATTCTAGGCCGAGTTATCAACAAATACGTTTGTCCCAAACCTGTTTTGTTCAGAACGTCGCTCTCTCCTCGGCTTCCAAATTCCATCTGATTTAGAAATGAAGCTAGTAACAGCTCTAGAACGATCCTTTAATTTGCCAGGCAGATGTAGGTGCGTTGACTTATAAAGTGTCCTAAATGCATTGCTGGCGTTCTAGTGTGTTTTGGGGCTTCGGTTAAGAGTGGATTGCCCCCAAAAATCAAGCAATGTTAGACACCCATGGCCAAAACTGGAATGACAATGATCAGCAATTCATTTCTTTTCGATTCATTCTTGACTGATACACTATTATTCAGTTTTCAATATTCAAGCAGTTTTCAGTATTCAACGTTTTTAATTTGAAATAGCTGTATATCATTTTTTATTATACAGTCAGTGCACTTGGCAGAAAATTGCAAGCAAACTCAATTAATAAAAGGTGCTAATGAAGAAGGAGCACTTAAAGCAGCAGGTTGTCATTTGCATGCATTGTCATCTGCTCGGTTAGTTAAATATTTTTTTTGTCAATTATTAATATAGTAAATGTATCGATCAGCCTCCTCTCCTCTTACTCCAAAAATTCAACTCCACCACGCTTAAAAATCAATTTCGCGACGGTAAAAATAAAATCGCTCTTTGAAGTAAGCGTATCTTAAAAGTTGGAAAGATCATAAGTTAATAAAGGGAAAGTACTACATCTGTAAATAAACACTTCAAAATTTACGTGTTTTGGCAACATGCATCCCTGTAGGACTAGTGCATTAGATAAAGAGAACAATGTCGAAATTTTAGGTATCCATGGAAACATGTCTGTAACTGCAGCCTTATCCTTCCTTTGTTCATAATCCATATATGGTATTGGATATTTTTTGCGCGAAACTCAAAATGGCGGACGTGTGGAGGAAAGCTGCTCAGCTCCTTTCTTATAAATCAAAAGGTGAAGATCAGTTGCCTTATTCTGAAAATGAGGATAACATGCAGGTAAATACACTGATTCATGGGCTTTTTTTCTCGTTTGGCAATATTACTTTTATATTAGGACAAAGCTATCATGAAAGCTGAGCTATGTGCTGAGCTCTGTACTCATGAGTACATGTTTTTTCTGCCTCTTTCTCAGTATATAAACGATCATGGTATTTTATCGGTCGCAGGTCTGCCAGGGATTGGTCTAACAAAAGCTTTTTATTATTTGAAATACATCTTAATTTCTTAATTTTGATTGATCCAACTTTGGGCTAAAAGTTAAAAATTTCCAATGGCTTTGCAGTGGACATAAATTCTGTTTGTGGACTTGAAGCATCACACTGGATTTTCTGCCTTTCCAGAGCATATAGACTGGCCTTAATTAATGACTAAATTACTAAGGCCCTGTTTACAGGAGAGCACGATTCTAGAACTAGGATCTTCTTCGCAGGCGAGTTAACCTACTGGCTATTCATTTATTGCTTTTTGTTTACGTGCACATCTACCTGCAGTAGGATCTTCCTGTCTCGCAGATAGAAAGATCCTAGCACCAGGGATAAAGTTGACACACCTTGCTCTCTATGTAAACTGAACACATGGATGGTTGATTCTCCCGCAAGGAAGATCCTAGATCTAGGGGGGGTGGGGGGATTCTTTAAAGGGGCACTTGGATGAAAATCGATGAAAATTGAAAATGACTTGAAACTTGGTTAAACTTATCTATATAGCCAAGCAACATATTTTCTTCACAGTAAAAAGTGGGGGTAAAAATGAACAATTTTATTCAGCATCTACATTGTGAGTAAATGACGTCATTTACTCAACCCTATTGTTATTTCTGGTTTTGAACCAAAATATCTCAATAGCAAGTGGCTCCCAGACTAAAATTTTCACTAATTATGTTTACATTGTCATAATTAAGTCATATTATCCTCAAATACTTCAGTTATTTGGACTTTCAAAAATTGGGGTGTTTTCATCCAAGTGCCCAATTTAAGCACAGTTTTTTTATTCCCTTGTCTTAAATATATCTCTTTACCTTGGGTGCACTGTTTTCCAATTTCAGAGAGACCGCATGTAATTTAGGTCTATTAGGCCTAATTTTAGGAATAATTGTCACAAAATTAAGTCTGACAAATCTATAGGGGAAAGACTTATTTAAGCATCTGAGCCCCTTACACTCTTGCAATATAATATGATGCCCTCCTACCCCCCCCCCCCCCAAAAACAGCTGCACATTACCAGTCTTCAGCCCTCTTCTCCACTGCAATGGCCTGACAAGGTTGGTTAATATTGCAAAAAGTCCATTTTCCTTGCAAAAACTAAAATTGATCTAGTCTAAGCTTTGTTGTCTTAATTAATGTTTTGATCAGCTGGGGAGACCTAGGTCTTAGTTCCTGAAATAAAGTGTTTTTATTGTTTCGTCTTTCAGGGTCATGAAGCAGCAGGAAACAGAACTTTTTGAGGGTGTGAGGTAAGGTGCACAAGTATAAAATATTAGTTTATCTTATGTTAGAATAAAAGGTAAATGAAAGAATTAAAGTAGGATATGATAAAAGAGAAAATTTCTAAATCAATATGGTGGTGGGTGAAAGCTTTTAAATGTGTTTATGCAGAAATATATAGTCTCTGTTATATAGCAGTCCAATTTTAGTCTTATTCCAGTCCACTACAGTCCACTTCCCTTCCAGTGAACCATGATAGGGACTCTGTTCCTGCCTTTAAATCTGCACTCAAAATTTTCCTGTTTAACAGAAGTATGCAAGCTAGTATATTTTTTATTTACTTATCATATAACCTGCTGCCTATTTGCTCCTCTTGTGAAAAGCATTGATACTCTTGTTTTAGGGGGGTTAAATAACAAAAAATGAACAGTAAATTTCTATATCTGAGATTATTTCAAATTAGTATCCTTAGCTGAGGAGATTTTATTAATCTATGATTTACTTATAAATTTGTGCAATTGTGCTACTTTCCTACTACTCAACCCCTCTGACCCACCCACTCTTAGCATACGCACACACACAATGGAATCTTTTAAAGAATTAATTCCTCAATCTATCTGTGTTCATTTGATAAAAAAGTATATTGTGCATGTCAGATTGCTACTCTCTTGTACTTGGATGTATAAATTCTTGTTTCTTTATTTCAATATTCTTAATTTTTTTGTTATTTGATTAGATTTCCAAACCAAGGAGCAATAACTCCTTGTGGGAGCTGTTGAGGGATTGGGGGTTGAGGTTGGGGTATGGGGGGGTTAATATTGTCATTTGATTTTTATACAATTGATACAATAAATTTTGTTTTTTTCTGGCATAATTGTTTTATCTAGATATTTTTTGGTTTATTCAATGAGAGAGCAATACAGACACAAAGATATTATCATTGTTGTTGTATATTTATAATTTAAGTATATTTTTTCTAGCCATATGAAATGAATTACAGTTCATATCGTCATGATTGTTATTATTATGATTATTAGTTATATATTTATATATTATGATTATTACTTATGATTATTATGGTTATTATTTCATTCTTGTTAAAATAATAAATTATTATGCCAAAATAGTCCTTCATCATCATGATTATTTTTGTATCACACAAAATTATTTTATGTAAAAAAATGTAATATTTTTAATATTTCAAAAGGTCAAAAGGAATATTACCACTCCCTGATTTGTAACACAGGGAACCCAAGGCAGCGATATAAGATTAGACTGCGCATGGAAACCAAATAAATGATTAATATTTATGTAAAGACTTTGATTTATGAACACAGACTCATAAGTAATAATAATTAGGGCTTTATATTCGGAATGGCAGGTCAAAATTTTGTAAAAACATATGATTTTAAAGCCTTTGTAGAATGCCCAGTAACTAAAATCGAAGGTATAAACAAGACCACGCGGAAAACCAGACGCCATGTTCCATATTAGGCGTGGAGAATAACGCTTATACGAGCTCTGATTGGACAAAATGACAATGATTGACAGCAACAACACAGCGATGCATAATATCCGCTTGGAGCTTTCTTCACTTGACTGTACGTACGTCCGATCGAAGCTATAATCAAAATGTCTGCTCGAGGGGGAAAAGCCGCGAAGAGGGCAAAAGCCGTTTCACGATCGGCAAAAGCAGGACTCCAGTTTCCTGTAAGCCGTGTTCACAGGTATCTCCGACAAGTTACACATCACTATCGAATCGCCTCTGGAGCGCCGGTGTATCAGGCAGCTGTAATGGAATACCTTACAGCCGAGATCCTGGAGTTGGCTGGCAATGCGGCCAGGGACAACAAGAAATCAAGGATTATTCCCCGTCACATTCTACTCGCTGTTGCTAACGATGAAGAACTTCATAGGGTACGTATAGTTGACTTCATACCGTCTGAAGTTGTTGTTTGTTTTTGGAATGTTTAGCGAGCTTGATCAGGAGCCCTCTTTGGTGTTTGCTTCCAGCTGTCACACTGGTCATTGTTGTTCTTAAAAAACGAACCATATTCGCGCCAAAGAGTAAAAGATCAGTCTCTAGGATCTCAAACATTGTGAATACACTTCGAAATACTCTTCACCGAGTAAATATCGAGTCTTTCGATTATATTTGTTCAGTGAAACCACATGTTCCTGCGGTGAAAGCTTTAGAGCTTTCCTGTAACATTTCTAACCTCGTGCTCCCCCTTTCCTAACTAATTGTGCTACATATATACAGTATATATATATTAATGTTGTAAGATATGTTCCTGCTAAATTGATAAAACAAGCTATTCTTATATTGCTTTTGAATCTTAACAATGAAATTTTTTTTGTTTTACCGACTTTGCTTGTGGTTTTATTATTTGAGCTCAATCTGTTTATTATAAACTGTATTTTGATTCTAAAATGCTTAACTTGATGCATTAGACACGCATATTAGAGGGATTTCCATATTTGCATCAGCACTGGTGTTCTAATCCCTTCCTTACTCCCTGACCATTTGCCATCATCTGCCATATCAGCTGTTATCAGCATTGTTACATATCCAGTCTAAGAACACTTAGCATGAGGGAGGGAGGGCGGATCTTTTGTCTGTGGTAGGCCTGAATTAGACTGCACAATATTTAACATGTATGTCTAAGTATATGATAATTAGAATTCATGCTACTGAATTGTCTTTGTCAACTTAATTGCCTCAACTCAAATCACACAGGAGTTGATTTTTCTTTGTTTGAAAACTTTTTTCCTATAAATGGTGTAGTCTTTTGAAATTAAAGCATTGGTGTCTAGTTGTTCAGCAAGGATCATTCACTTTCTTGAATATATATTGAAAGACTTTCTTAAAACTTTTTTAATGAGAGTGACACAATCTTCCTTATCAACTGTATTGCCTAAGAGATCTGGGAGTGATTCTGAAGTTGAGGAAAGAAACTAAAATTTGACAAAAATAGATTATTTAATATAATACTTGTTAGACTTACTGGTGGTTCAGTGACAGATCAGATCCAGAATGATGTCAAGGTGGCTGGCTTTAGAAAGCTAGTATATAATTTCTCTTTCACATTGGCTCAGATGACCACATCAAATAGTGGTCCCATCTCATTCAGAGGTGTTAAAAACAGATACTGTAGATAGAGGGCTATAACTTTATCAGTCGCAAATGTCATGTGCCACCCTCTCTAAATAAATTCTATTTATTTGTTTTTATATTATTCTTGCTAGTAAGCTTGTTAAGGAGGCAAGTGGCTAACGGCAAGCTCCAGCCATGTCCATTTGACTCTTGAGTTTTTGATGAAAGACATTAATTGATTTATTTGTTGATATTTTCAGTTGTTGAAGGGAGTCACCATTGCTTCAGGGGGAGTCTTGCCCAACATTCACCCTGAATTGCTGAAGAAAAGAAAAGGGGGTAAGCTTGTCGCTCCAGAGGACCTTCACCCCAAGAAGCCCAAACCCTCGTCACCCAAAAAGGATGCCGCTGTTGCTTCTACCTCTAAAAAGCCAGCCCCTGCTAAAAAAGCACCAGCTGCCAAGGCTTCTGCAACAAAGGGCAAAGGAAAGGTAACTTAAATCGAAAGCTTATTTGTGCATAATATACTGTAGGCATTGTGTAATAGGTGCAATTTAATGTAGAATATTGCTGTTTGAAAAAAAAAGTTGTGAATAGCAATCAATGATTGGCGATTGCACATCGTAGAGGAACTGTGCTCTTACTATGACAGAGACATAAATCAAATACCAAACCCAACAACTCGACATCTAAGGTCTGTGTGGAATGGTGCAGGCATTGTTTAGGTATTTAAAGATGATAATGGAGAAATTCTTATTCACCACAGTTTCTCTCAGTTGTACAGTTGTACAGTTGCCAGTCACTGATCGCCGTACACAGTTTGCCCCTACAACCTTTTTTGAAAATAGCTGTATGTCTTGTGTTTCACCTATTTGTACCTTTGAGTACACAGCTATTTAAAAAAAAGGTTTGTGAAGGTTTTGTTGCATGTACATGCTGCATCTTGCACCATACTTACTTAGCATTAAATATATTGCAATCATATAATCATATTTATGTAAATATTGTTTTTACAAATGAAATAGGCCATTTCACGGATTCCGTTACTCAACCTCAGCCTCATCAGCGTGTAATTATTCTTTGGAATTTGACCACAGTCCACAGTAATGAAAGGAATTTACACATCAACGGACAATTGAAACACTTAAAAATTTCACAGGTTGTGCAATTTCTAAACAATATATTACACGCTGAGGAGGCTGAGGTTGAGCCGCGGGATCTGTGAAATGGTCTATTATGCCGTAAAAAAACTTGCAGTTAAAGTTTGGTAAAATTCCATATTGTTGTGACATTTCGCTCATGAATTCTAATGGCTCATAGTACATTTCAGTCTTAGTATAAAGCATACCGCATGGAACAAAAACTTTACCAACATTTTTTTAAATAGCTGAATATAAAATACAATGACTTTTTTTGACACTGTGTTCATTGATCATCAGGGTACTGAATTGTAGCCAGATGATGGGTGCAGTGTCTGAGAGATTGGTTTTTGTATATATTTTATGAAGCAAATTTTTATTTCTATGAAAACTTATCTTTATTAACATCATCACCAAGCCTAATTCCTGGACTAATCATTACATAGGCCTTTTTTATATTGGATAAACAGATGCATTCTGGTCTAGCTTGGGTACAAACAAATACCATGCATAGAAGGAATGATAAAAATATGTTTTTACCAAAGCCAGACCAAGCACAATGTGTCTATAATATATATGGTAAATGATGGAATATGAGCTATAGTTGTATGATATTTTATTGCGGTTTGAAATTTGATTTTTCGCTGCTGTCAATCTAAAATAATCAGTCCATGATCAAGTTTAAAGTTCTTCCTTAATCGGAATTAGCCTCAGTTTTGTGTAGAACATGTACTTATGTTCCAATATGTTAAAAATAGTACCAAGTATCCAGTACCAAGGATACAGAAAATTGAAAATGAATTAATAGTATTAATAGTTAAAAGTAAAGAAGTTTACCACCATCACATGTCATTTCAAGCCTACTTGCAACACTTTACTTGCAATGTAATGGATTGTATTTATTTTGGCATATTGTTAACATTAAATGACTTATTAATGTCCACAGGGCCGTGGTAAGGCAGCTGATAAAGGTCCTGGAGATGGAATATCAATTCTCTCTGAAAAGACATTGTTCTTGGGACAACGTGTAAGTAAATGTAACAGATAGTCATGAGAATTAGTCATGACCTTTTGTTTATTTTGTCTATACAGTACATATTCCTGCCATTATTGTCATGACTTCTATACAGTCAAACTATGAACACCCTAAAATATGTATGGATTGTTTGTCTTAAAGTATTATTAGCTCAATCACACCAAAGTTGGATACTTCTTCATATTTAAATTTTGTTTTAGAGAAATTCGATCTTAGTATACATGTAGAAAATCTTTCACAAAAAAATATGGCAACACATTGCTGTCATCCAATTGCAGATGTTCCAATTCAGTTTTGAAATGTTTATATTTGAAGAGAACACAACATTCCCTACATTTCTGCTAACTTTAAGTCTGTTGGGAAGTATAGCCTATGAAATACCCTTTTTTTCTTTACAGCTGTCTGTTGTTCAAGGAGAGTTGGTAGCTGTTGAAGCTAATGCAGTTGTTCATCCTACTGATGGTAAATTCCAAATGAAGGGGGAAGTAGGTGAGTATTTTCATTTTAACAAATAGACATCAGTTTTTTATGTGTCTGTCCTCTTATTGACGATAAATTGCATCATCACATTGTCAAAGTAGTGTGGATCCATGAGGCATAGCCGTGATCAAAACAACCAACGGAAAGAATGGCGCTCGTCAACATCAGCTTAATCTGTCTTTTCTCTTACTGATGATAAAATTAACCAATCAGCTCACGAGAAACTTTTAAGTTATTGTAAAAAACTAAATACACTGTCAGATTCAAATCATAAAACATCAAAACTTTGAAATGGTTAATGGGAAGTGCAGTGGAGGCAGGGGTGGGGTAGTGGTGCAAACATTTTTTCTCTCATCACTGCGACCCAGGTTCAATTTCCAGTAGCAGTGACAACAGTGGTAAGCACAAAAGAAGTGCAAGAGTCGCCCGAAGCATAGATTCTAATATTGTTGATGTTTTGTCAGGGAAGATTCTCAGCAAGGCAGGCGATGAAGAGTTCAAGAAGGAAATGAAAAAACTGGCAGAGGAAAATGCTAATTTTGAAGTGACACAAAGTGAGTAGAAAAATTTAACAACTAAGTTCTCTGATTATGACCACAGTCCAGAAATTGAAAGACTGAAAAGCTTAGAACCTGCATTAAGTTACGTTTGTTATTTTGCTGCGATCTATCGCTAGTGACTTTGAAATTTTTGCTAGTGAGAACAAAACTTACTAGCAAGGTTTTGCTTGTGGGTTTAAATATGTCATTCTCTGTAGCATGCTAATTTAAAAGTACCAAGAAAATTACATAGCTGCATGTACATCGACTTAGATTGATTCAGGGTTTTGTAAAGTAATTCTTGTTTGCTCATTGGTCTGTTAATTGTCATTTTGTCATTGGGTTAAAACATGGGTACACAGATTTCCATACATAGACTGTATAGTAGCTACTTTCATTTCAACCCTGTTTAGCTGCACTACTGCGGTACCTGTGGTGGTGATTAGAGATGACGATTCTTTTTTTTTTTTTGGATGGACAAAAATGTTTTTAGTATAATTTGATTCCTGAATATTGAGTTTCTCACGCTGTGATTGGTCGAGTGACCAGTGATTCTGAGACCATAATCAATGCTCGAGTGGTGATTATGAGGTTTCCCAAAGTTTGACAGCGTGGAAGTAAGTCTAAAACTTTTTCATTCTGAATTTCGACTTTTCTCTGATATTCAGGTCTAAGATTATACTAAAACAATTATTCCACTTAGGCTCAGTAATAATCACTTCGCCTTCAGTGATTATTTTGTTGAATAATGATATATATATATACTTGATGTACTTGCAGCTGCCATGTGCGCTTCACATAACATCAAGGCATCCAATATCATCAATGTAAACTGCCCAGTCTATGACTCTCAGTCCGAAGAAGAGTCGTCAGAAAGCCTGACTAAAGCAATCAAAAATGTGCTTACAATGGCTGATGAAAACAATCTCAAGACTATTGCCCTTCCACCCATAGGACTTGGAGAGTAAGTAAATCACCACCTGGATATTTTTTGGTATCAGGAATAGACCAAATCCACTTGAGTGTAATCTTTTCCAATTTCAGACCACAGATCATTCTCTTGAGAATGATATTTTTTGTCTGATTCATGCACAACCATTAAACAAAGAAGTTATACTTTATTAAATGAAACATGGTATGAAATAGGAAAACATTATGCCCAATTTGATTTGGACGATTTTTAGAAATCTTCTGGAAATTGAAATAATTGTAAGGTAATTTATTTTCAATAATGCGGGAAGTGTTTGCTCAATTTTCCTGAGCCAGTGGCTCATGTATAAAGTGTTCGAAGGTGCACCCTTTACACCCTTAAGACTATCAGTGCTCATTATTATGGGTATTTAAAGCTAAAGGTTAAGCCAGGGAGGGGGGGGGGGGGGGGACTGTGTGATTTGCCGTGAACTTTTAAAAAATGGTTGTAGCCCTCCCCTTTCACTCAGTATGAAATGCATGCCTCTTCTATTATTAAAAATAAAAATAATTGGGATTTAACAGTGGCATTTACACAGAGTGGCTCTTTGTCTACGAAAATTCCAATTAGAAAATAAAAGTTGAAGCTTTTTTAAAAACTTTTTTTTGTCCTTATTTAATTTATTGTATTCATTCATTTAATAACGTTTCTTAGATTTTTTGCTTCAACTTCATTATCTTCTATTTTGCTAATGCATTTGTTGTTATTACTATTGTTTTTCCATTGACCTATGTACTCCATGTAATTTAGTTTCTTGTGTAAATAGATATATAGACCCCCTCGATGAGTTTTAGCTCTTGGGGTTAATATGTGATTAAGTGTGTTTGAATAATGATTTTCAAAAAATGCATCAAAATAAGAAAAAAGTACATTTTTTACCCATTTCCTCCTTTCCTCGATGAGTTTTTTCTTAATATGTCATTAGAGAGTTTTAGATTTACGTTCACGGCAAACGTGAAACGTCAGTTGATCAGTAAAAAGATATTTTAAACGGCTGAAAAAGAATCGCAAAAAAGTCCAAGTAGTAGAAAAACAAAAGAGTATTTGCGCTTGGTGAAAAGGTTTGTAAAAGGCAAAGTAAAGTACAGAAAAACTATGAAAACGTGGTCACGTTTGCCGTTTGCGGGGAGAAAAAAAAGTCAATCTAAAACTATCTATTACTGTGCGGATACTCCAACCGGGACCAATATGATAAATTAGTATGATTAACTAATTATATTGCGATATTTAGTTCAATGCTTTTAACTGGCCAATCAGATAGCGCATCTACATAAAAAGAGCGTGAGAACGTGATAATCTGATTGGCTAACACTGTTATCAATTCAATCCCTGTCTAGTTTACCGTTATCTGATTGGTCAGTTTTATTCCAGAGGTCCTGTTAGTGTGTCCGCACAATAAATATGTTAAAATGATTTTTTTTTAATACATCAAAATAAGAAAAACGTACATTTGCTTACCCATTTCCCCCATTCATTCACAGTTTCAAGTTCCCCAAGCAGCACGCAGCCCAGGCCACCCTCAAGGCTATCAACAACTACTTTGTATCTGCCATGGCCACCTCTATCAAGCAGATATACTTTGTGCTTCAGGATATGGAAAACATTGGTATATACACGTTGGAGCTAGCCAAGCTTGACTCTTAATTCAACTAGATAGGTCATGTATAGTTGTTTTAATATTCTATCAAGTCTCTATCTGTCATGTCTTAAACTTATTCATCCTGATTTCCTTGTTGATTAGTTAGTAGACATATTTTAAGTATAAATATTAAATATGGACCAAAATCCTAGGTTGGATTTCCGATGCTTCTTTTCTTGTAAAATTCTCCGTGAGAGCTAATAGACAGCAAGTTTTATTC
The DNA here is from genome assembly GCF_029948245.1 of Actinia tenebrosa. Classification (NCBI taxonomy): domain Eukaryota; kingdom Metazoa; phylum Cnidaria; class Anthozoa; order Actiniaria; family Actiniidae; genus Actinia; species Actinia tenebrosa. Next base: position 17,046,163 of record NW_028292569.1, read on the forward strand.
ATTCATCTTCCTCGTGCGAAAAACCGTTTATCAACCTCAGAAGACAGAAGAGGAAGCTTACCATCTAATCTTACACTCGAATGCACTGATGTCGTATTTGTTAGAGGTATCTTGGATTTGAATCTTTTGTTTCCACTGACTGCATTTCTTTTTGTCTTCGTCAACCATGTGGACTATAACTAGAAACATCTTTTATTTTTCTTGCTTCAATTTCTTTGGGAGTTTTGATGAACGTCGATATTACGTAAGTCAGTCGGAGAAAAAGACGGAGACGCCTTTCAATCCCTGGTAGTATTGCAGAGTACGTAGGCCCTGATAAATCAAATGGAGCCCTGTAGTAATCACAAGATACTGTGCGTATTAATTTCAAACTAATGCGATCCATACTACGACCTTGAGAGTATTTTACTTTGTTTTTGTCTGTCGTTTTAGCTTTCGTAAAAGAAAAGGAGACTTGGTTCGTAGACCCTCTGTAGGAGCCGACTGCAGCTTATCGCGCGTCGCGTAATTTATTTACCGTTAAAGTTCTTATGTTGCATGTTAGACACAACTTGCATAACGTATTGCTTGCCTGGAGTAATAATGGTGCAGCATGAAGGCGCTTATGTATAACGCACAACTAAATAGCCAGACAAAATAGTTTTACTGAACGTTACCTAGTGTAACTCTACCTTAAATTCTGCAGAAGGGTCTACTGGTTGCATAAAATGGATTTTATTCAAGTAAGACAGCAATGTGGGGAGTACATTAGCCATTCTGAGGTTGAGGGAAAACCAGAGTTGAGTTGGCATCGCAGTGCATCGTAGGACTGTTTTAAGGGGACATATTTCCAAGATGGCGTCTATTTCGTCCCCTAAAACACTCTCAAAATACACTGGAATGCTAATTCGACCTAGTTTTCCCCTCAACCTTGTAATGGGTAATAGCACTTTGCCTTCATAGTTGATTGTCTATTGTAACTGGTTATTGGCAAATACCCGATGCGGGTATGAATTTTCCTGTGAAATACTTATTTGTCAGACTATATCAGGAAAAATATGCCTAGGATAGCGATTTTCTTTTAGCTGTCTCATTATTGCAAAATCCAATTTAGTAAATCAAAAGTTGTGGATTAAATCCATTGTAAACAAGAATTTAAGTAGTAGGAAGTTTTACAAAGTTTAATGTTATAAATTTATTTTTATGGAAGTAGAAAATGAAAACTGATAAAGTGTTGGAAATATTTTGGTAAAAGTTATCTAAACTGGTACTGTGTGTATTGTTTAGAATGCACTTACCGCTTTTAGTGACTTATTTTTTTCTTCCTAAAAAGAAATCGAGTGAAACTTGGCAGCCATAGTAAATCACTCTCAAAAGTCGGAAAGACTTAGTTCACGCAGCACTTGCTTAAAGCGATCACTTTTGCCATTCATTTCGCAAGGGCGGATCTGGGGGGACCGAGGGGATTCTAACGATTGTCAAACTTTCTAAATGACAACTACGAACCCCCTTGAATGTAGAAGGTTTTTTTTTGGTTTGCCAAACTACAGTCCTTGCATTGAGGTGATCGGCCAAGACCGACTAAATTCTAAATGCAAGTCCTACATTTATATTTTCTGTTGTCTGTCTGTCTTAGAGTGGTTTTCATAAACCCGTGAAATACACACTAGCCTAATATAAATTAGTAGACCCCAATTCCATTGTGTTCTTTGGTTGTCATTTCACTATTGTTTCACGGGTTTATGAAAATCTCTCTTCTTCACTGTTTCTAAGTTTAAATGTTTAAACGTATTTTCAATGTTTTGCTCAAACTGTCAGTGATGGTATGTAACAGTCACACCATTATTGTTCATTGGTCATGGTAGTTATCCTTGAAGAATATCCTTCGTTACCAGAAAACAACTATTTCGATTGGGCGTACGTTAAACAAGAAATACAGTGTTCAGTATAAGGAACACTAAAAAAAAAACAAAAAAAACAAAAAAACACTGGACCAAAGACTAAAAAAAAAAATAAAATCGGTTCTCCACTTTTTAAATACTCTGTCGAGAAAGTTTCATACAATTGCCATACTTAGACAGTATTATAGAGCTCTTGTCGTTAAGAACCACAACAGCGGCCATGTTTACGGTGAAATCTGATTTGCGAATTCAGGCGTCATTCAAAAAACTTTATTGCTTAGTTGGATTTGCTTTATTTCTAAAACAAAGTGCTTTAAAAACAAAAAAAGTAAAATAGACTGATATCGTATATCTGAGGTTTGCACGAGCTATCAAACAAGGTTCAGTGTCACGTGACGTGACTAAATTCCTCTGGACCTGTTGGACATCCGTTTCCTGGTCATAGTAGACCTAATTATGACGATTCTTTTAGGCTTCGAGAATGTGTTTTTATGCCTTTGTTGGATTTGCTAATATGATAAAGCCAAGTGTTTGCAAAACAAAAAGTAATATAGACTCGTGAATTATCGTATATAAGTTTGCTTGTATCAAAGAAGGTTCGTTGCTTGAGATTCGGTGTCACGCGACTAGATTCCTCTGGACTGCTCGTTTCCTGGCCATAGCAGACCAAATGACGACGATTTTCTTAGGCTTCAAGAATAGGTTAACGAGAGGACCTTTTTTGTGGCTCAATACTTTCTGGTTCCAGGTTTTAGAGCTCGATAAACCGAACTTCTTATTTTACTCTAGAAGAAACGTCACCATTCATCAAATATCCTCGAGATCTGCATGCACAAGCTGTACTGACCTAATGGAAAGCAATTTATTTCGATAAATGATAAAGATTACTAAAAGACCTAGATTGCAATGACCATGTTACAAAATTGTCTAGTTTGATTTTGAGTGACTTTGTATAAAAACGACTTTCAAATTCCCCTTGAGAAACTCCATATTTTTGATGAAACTTAATCTCGGATGCACACAATACTGCGTAACTTGTTTAATACAAGCCCTTGACTTAGACTAATGGACTTCTGCAGGTATTAAAATCTTGTTCTTGATTATTTTCATGTCAGATTGGAAACGAGATACGGAACTTTGAATGCCGTCCTTTGGCTGAGAATGCATTGTGTCCTGTTTTAACATCATTTGGACTACATCTGTTGTGTAACGTTTTGATCTCACCCTCCTTCACAGTAGGATCCTTAGGAATAGAGGGGCAGGTGCACCGCTATGCAAAAGAAAATTCTGCTTCACAGTGTCCCTTAAGCCTTCCATGGAAAAGCAACTCAGCTTCAGTTTCAAAGTTTATTGTCTTCAACATCCTGTAGCATACAATGCAAAAGTAAGGTCTAAGGCAGCCGTGTTCTGTTACGTGATGGTGAGCTTGGTCCTGCAAAGATGAAAATGACCCAGGACAGCCAGTGACTACCAGACAAGGCAGTTTCTCGTAGCCATAGAGAAAGTGAGACGTATAGTTCGCAGAATCATACGTACTCTCACAAGCATGGGTTTTGCCAACGTATCTGGTCCTTTGAACCTTGGCCATGTCTTTTGCTCTGTCTCTATGGGAACAGTACGTCACAACACAGTTATTCAGGCACAACAAGCACTCGTTCGCCTCCTTAACTTTTCTCGCAGTCCTGTTGAACCCAACTTTATGTTTACCCGAACTTGTCAAACATTCTTCGAAATAGCCACAAAATTTGTCGTCGTGTTGTTTCAAGCCTTTCTTCGTGGCAAAGATCATCCGGCATTTGATACACTTGTGGGAAAACTCATCTAAGATATGAACATTTTCCAAATGAATAAGCTTGTAATCCACCTCTTTTGAGGTCAGGAGGTCCATTAATTTGACAAAACATTTTCTAGGTTCCGTGGAAACCAAGACCACATCTTTTTCCTCTACAATACTGCATCTAGGATTTTGCCAAGTTAAACGTCGTACCACTGGCTCCCATTTGGCATCTTTTAGTGCTACTACTACAGCATTCCTCGGGACATGAAGAGATCGAAACTGAGGAAGGAGCTTAGCCGGAATTTCTTTGCTACTGTAAACAATATAAATGTGCACGTTGTATTGGACTTGTGGAGTCAGCGTAACATTTTCCAAGAACGTTTCGCCGTTAGAATTCCAATCTAGAAAGTAATACCTGTGTCGCATTTTCTTATCAATTCCAAATTTTCGTGTCAGCAAAGTTCTCGCCGGGCCGAGACTAACAGGACCAAGCAAACCAAGATGTGCCCCGGCGTCTTCAGCATGTAGTCTAGTGGTTACTAATTAACACATGTTGCTAAGTTCATCGCTTACCTGTCAATGAATAATTCCTTTTCCAAACAATAGACAGCTGCGTGACATTGCTTGGTTGTCACGGTATTGATTGGCAATCGCTTGTGGTTTGGTGATCATTATCTTGCCCACATCAAGTGCAAAAATATGAAATGACAAGAATACGTTTTGAACCTCTTTATATGAAAGATGCGCGCTACTTTACAAAGCCGTTCTATTTAAGACTTTCAGTGTAACAAATTAGACTTGTGAAACTTATTACAATTATAATTTTTTTTTTTTTTTTTGTTTTTTGTTTGGCACAAAAGAGTAGAAAATTCCACATTTCACTCGCGTGCAACTGGGACTTTAATCGGCTCGAGGCAATTGTCAAAAAACCCTTAGTGTGTTACAATATTTTCGTGAAACTTGTTTCGCCAACGCAGGAGCTAAAATTTTACAGTGTTCACTGCCAGCTCCTTAAAAAATCTGTCAAATAATCAATTGCGAGGCTGGAAGATGAGAATTTTCGAAAAGGCGCACTTTTTTGGTAAATTCAGGCAAACTGAAACTCTTTTGAAACTTATTTTTATCGTCTACATTGTCGTATGTACGTGCAGGGTTTACTAATGAAATTTTGTTGTTGTGGGTTTTGCGGGATTCTATACGTATGACCCCAATTGTCATTTGCCATCATGATAAAGCATCCAAGCCAAAAATAGCTGGTACAATTGTAAAACCTATTTAAAAAAATAATATTCTTACAAGAAAAAAGAAATTCATAAACATTGCTTTTTTTACGATTTATTGCCTTTTTTCATACTGATTTCCAGAAATTCACAAAAATTCCACATGACTATCAAGAAAATTTTTTTTAAATGCTTATCATGGACGAATCTTCCAAGGGAATTAAAGAGAAAGAAAAGAATTTTGTGCATGAACTTGCTTTGAAAAATGTTATTAACTTGTGTTGGTAAAAGCCGGGAAATATTCATGGCTCAGTAAAAAACTTATTTTTCAATAAAACTTGCTATTTTATTATCCACAAATCGTTTCAAAGTCATACATCTGCTAGTTCTCCTTTTCGCGTTTGCACAATGCATAACTTTCATAGATTTCCGTCTTTGCGTCTTTAAATTCTGCATACGGAATTTTTATATTTCTAGTTTTCTAGGCAGCCAAACCTTTGTGCGCCATTTGATTGTTCGCTTGTTCATTTCTGGTAGTATTCCCGTTTGTTTTTTTGTTTTTTTGTTTTTGTTTTTTTTCTTGGAGGTTTTTTTTTTCCTTTTTGCCCTGGTAGTTACTGCAGACTGTACAGAATAGTAACTTATGTTTCAGATACATGTTAAGCCAATCTTCACCGATCTTCGTATGTTTCGTAATGAGGCTAAGGTTGTACGTAATGCAGTTCAGTTCTTCAAGACAATTCTTCAAGCTATCTAGAGGGATAACTTGTTTGCGTTACCCGATAGTGCGATCCCTATCGGAATTTGCGCAAATGAGAACTCCTGATCCGTGTGTTTTTCTTCCTCGACATGATCTAGAAGTTTCTCTGCAGTCTTACAACATACTAAGTAGTTATTCTTATAGCAAGCCATGCAGTAATATGGATAAGTCGAACCATGGACCTGCTTGTGATGGAATGCTTGATGCTCAATGTTGGGGAAACGTTCTTCACATGCGGGATCCTCGAGGCATGGTAAAGGGAGGTTGCTATAGAAATGTTCCATGTAATCGTCAGACGTTTCAAAGAATTCCTCACAGGGACAGTCACATTTTTTATGTACCTTTTTCAAGTGTTCTTCCAGCTGTTTTTCAGTGCAGTATGTCTTGTCAGGGCAGAATTCACAGCGTCTCTGACCTTTCAAATGCTCCACGAGTTCTTTTTTCAAAAAGAAACCATTTTGCCTCTTGCTTTTCTCGCATCGCGGATTTGTACACAGGAAGTTGTGATGATGCAAATCATGGTTTGTTGCCTCACCTTTTGTCTTGAAAATAATTTTACATTGACCACAAGTATAAGGGAAAACATCCAATAAAGTCTTCTCACCAACATGCAAAGTCTTGATGGGTATCTTGTTGTATTTTAGTATGGCTTCGAGTTCCTCATATCGTGCTTCATCTCCACAAACAACATGAGACTTGTATTTTGTATGAACATGTGGATGTTGCCATATCTTGCACTTTGAATCTGTGCAATGGCAGGCAAGATGCGTATAAAAATGAAGTACATATGTAATGAGTGCTGTCCATGAAGCTTCAGCAGAGGATGTCAGGGTTGGATGTATCACTATCCATTCATAGTTTGGTGGAAGGTCTTCCTTAGGTGTCTTCTTGTTGCAGAAGACATGCACTTTGATATCTCTCTGTGTTGTGGTGAACTTGATTCCTTTGAGGAAATCTTTACTCGTAGTTTCCCAGTCTACGAAATAAACGTTTGTTGTCCTGATACTGCACATAGCTGTCTCAATATTCAATTCAACCGGGATTACACTTGTCTTCAGAAAAGGCTCTGTCTTGAGAAAGAAAGAATTAGTTAACCAATATATTTAGCCATAGCTTCATAGCACTAGTAATGAAAAGAAAAGAAAAACAATTGAAAGAAAAAGGTCCCAACTTCCTTGTTCTTTAAAATGAGGAAATAGTGTCATGTACGCTGTTGTGAAACGTTGCTATGATACAACATAAATAGCGTTTTCTAATGGTTTTACGCATTAAAATTTAAAGAAATTCTTGAGAAATATGATTATCACGATTTTTCTTTGTATTCAAAACATTTTTTCTCGAATCCTCTGTCGGGTATACGCCGATTTTTTTGCCCACTGTTTACATCACTAGCATTAAATGTTTATTATTTTGGCGCCCATGCTTTACTTATACTACGCTTCCCACTACAAGAATCCTCGCCTTGAACCGATACACAGTAAACAAACAAACTGTTATGTTTCCATTTGTATTTTCAGAAACATAACAGTTCCGGCTTTGATTTCCTATTCGCCTTTGTTGCACCTATTCACCGTCGCATGTAATATCAATGGAGCTACATATATGCATGATAAATTTGTTTAGATGTACTAGAATTTTAAAGAGAAACTCGGAAACTACGCATACAATATCTGATGGCCAGTATCATGGTATTTATCATATAATATGCCATGAGATGTTACATACATTGATGAAACGTCTAGCCTTGCTATGTATAATTTAGAGCATGCTTTAAAAATGTATATATTCAGGAATATATAAGACCATGTTATGGGAGAGTTTCCTAGGCGAAGCCGGTATACTTGACAATGACTTGAAACGAAACATGTCAGGAATTTTATCTGTTATTTTTGAATGTTCAGTTTTGATTTGCTGTTGTTTTAGCTTAACCGGCATCAAAGAGCACGAGCCGTTGTCATAGTGATGACTTAAGTGACATTACTTGTTTTCCCTCCCCATATCAACGCTGATTCATTTGATACTGGGTTGCCTTTGTTGTCCAGCCAAAAGCCGGCGACATTGTATGGGAGAGGGGGAGGGGTAGCAGCACATACCATTCTTGATACTAAAGATCTCACTACTCGCAAGTTTGAACTTACGAAGAAATATTCTCAGTAGACGAATTTCTTACTTTTTCCAGGATTTTACGTTTGACTTATTTCTTTAAAGTTTTAAAACTGTCAAAAGCCCAACTATGCATTTATATATAACTTGTGTCCAACTGTCAACAATCAGGATTTGCTGCGCGGGCTATATATATACTACTAGGAAGTTAACTTTCAATATCTTAAACTTTATGAAATTTGTCTTTCACTTGTAATTATGAGAGCTTTATATCTGCGAGAGTCGCTAAGATCGCAATTGCATTTCCTGCACCGGCTAATTTCATTCATTCATCCATCCATCCATCCATCCATCCATCCATCCATCCATCCATCCATCCATCCATCCATCCATCCATCCATCCATCCATCCATTTTATTCATTCATTCATTCATTCATTCATTCATTCATTCATTCATTCATTCATTCATTCCTCTCTTTCTCTCTCTCTCTTTTTCTTTCTTTCTTTCTTTCGCTTTTCTCTCTCTTTCTTTCTTTCTTTCTTTCTTTCTTTCTTTCGCTTTTCTCTCTCTCTCCTCTCACCCACACAGACAGTTTTCCTTTCTATCTTTCTTTTTGGTATTCACCCGTTCACCAATCAAAAACGGTCTTCCAAGACCACACTAGTTTCGCGTCAACTTTTGAATTCACAAGAAATTCTTCTATTGCTCACTTAGACCGTTAAAACAACGTCTACCACGCAAATGAGCTTCAATAGACTCTGTGTGCAATCCAGTTGTAGATCAAAAGGCCTTTTAAAATGAAATATCATAAAGCTAATCAAGAAGTAAACAGCCCCCATGAAGGTCGTTAATATTCATTGGTCTGGAAAAACGGAAAAGCTGATTTCTATGAAATGCTAATGCATATCGTGTATTTCATTTATTTGAATGTCTAAGTTACAGTACTTTATTCTATATGCAATACTATAAACACTTGAAGCATCTAAATGTATTTTGTGATATTATACGGACGTGCACTTCTTTATTATAGTCATCGTATTTAATGAGTCATTTCACCGAAGTTTGTACCTCTAATAAACAACTTCAGTGAACAATTTTATTGATATATATTAGGAATATAAAACGGCGCGCGTGTCTATAAACTGTGATATAAACACGATGGGAGCTGTAGAGCAAGAGAGAAGTCGTAGAGAAAAACGAGGCGTAGGCGAGTGTTTCTTTGACTTCTCGAGTGCTCTACAGCTCCCAAAGTGTTTATATCACAGTATATAGACACAAGTGGACGTTTTATATCGCTTTTATAAAATATTTTTTGAATGATTTCGCGCAAGCGTGTCTCTGTCCTCTGATATAAACACGGTAGACAGCCAATCAGTGCGCGCGTTATATCTCAAATATTTTATAGATAATAATATAAATGGATTCAGGGAATGAAAACAGATAGAAAAGATAGATAGATACATTCAGATGGAATTTCGACGCCTTTGAGGGAAGAATGAAAGGAAAGAATGAGTAATATGATGTGACTATATTTTTTTTCTTGTTGCGGATGGAAAAAAAGACGCAAAATCTTGATTTCTTTGCATGCAATAAATGAGTGATAAATTTATAATTTTTTCAGTACCTTTAACTTCCCTCTGCAATAGTTTTTTTTCAGTTACTCATTAACTCGAAGCTGTTAAATTGAGCTTTTATTCAAAATAAACACAGTTACAATGCCAATTACTCCATGTAGATTAGTCAAATGCTACAGTCTTGATGGGGTGAAGGAGTTTCAATTATCTAGTTTGTGCATAATGGCAGACTTGTGTTCGCCTTCAGAATTAAAGTCGTAAGCCGATAATGTTACGCGTTCTTATATAGTCAATCCCTTAAATCTCTCAAGTTTATTCGCGAAGCTTTTACGCGTTCATGTTAAGGCAGAGATCTTAGGTAGTAATCTTCTCGTATATTCTTAATGCTTTAAAGCCGCGAAAAGCAAGCCTGCTATCATTGAAGTACCATCGGTCGATTTTTGAGAGACTAACTGATTATCAATTTAATACTTCGTAGTTCGACTCGTTTTGTGATTCGTATATATGGAGCTAAATATTTCGTCAGAAGAGGGATTAGTGAGACAACTACAGCTTTGATAGACAAACAGTTCAAATCCTTTGTTACATTAATTCTGTTGAACTAGTGTCCGAGCTGGCGATTGCCTGAAATGTTCCTCAAATTCCACCAAAAAAGTGAATTCGAAATATGATAGATCAAAGTTTAGGTGTGAAGATATAAAAAATAAGACACTTCTTTTTATTTTTGTCCGTTAAACCAGCCGCTCTGAGTTAGCGAACTTGATTCTCACGGTTTTTAGTAGCATAATTTACTTTACTTCACTGATGAGCGAGTTAAACAAACAGAGCCCACGGCACCTGCGACACTCGTGAAAGGCAAAATCACCGCTAACGTCATTGAGCAGTTCTGAATTTAGACCACAAAAAGATCCGAAAACCAATCATTGTGTTTTTCGATTCAATCTCCGACTTTTACATCCCCTTTTTTCCTAAGTTCCTGATTCTCTTTTTGTCAGTTTGTTCAATAAGGTGGTGAAATTTAAAGAGAAAAAGCAAACTGATGGAAAGAAAATCTTCACTAATTATGTGTGCTTGTTTAAGTGGATCCACATTACCACTGCTCTTAAGTCGCGAAGTTTAATAGCAGCTTTTTACCTAGTCGCCTATTTCCTTTAGTAGATCGAAACTCAACTACGGTCTAATTCCGGCCATCAAGTCTAATCACACTGGTCGTTTTGTTTACCGCATGAATTTCCAACCGCAAAATGAGCAGTGAACTACAATTTGCCGTCACGCAGGGAATTAAAGAAGAAAAAGCGGGTTGAGCACAAGTCAAAACAATCGTCGGTGTCCACTTATTTTTGCTTCAAGATGGCCATTTTCAGCTCTCAAAGCTTCTCAACGGGGAACCGTAGACCATTAGCAAACAATCATTATTGCCTAGTTCTGATTACTGTAGTTTTAAGCCGATACTCGAGGCGAATACAGTACACTACAAAATCAATCCTGTAAAGACTTTTGACCTGGTTTTCGTTCCACCTAGTCTCAAAACGATAACAGTCCAGCCCTGTCCTTTGAAAATTCATCGGCAGAGAAGAGAATGGTTTAAGACAAACCGCGTTTGAGTCCAAACGGCCTTACAGATTCTGGCGTAATCACTGAGATATGTCTTTTGTTAGAAAGTCATTGAGGGTTCTGGTTATCGCATTTAACATTCTCACTGCCTTCACAAGAGATAAACACGGCCAAAGCTTTATCGTTTGTCGGAAGTAATCTCTCCATAAACTACCTATTCATAGGATAGTCTTTTGTTTTATTCAAAAAGTTATCCTGAAAGAGTAAAGCGAACGAGTGGAGCTATCGAGTGTTCAACTACCGAGATGGATCTATTTAATTTGTTCACTCTCGCCTTTTTCTTTTATGTACGAAAAATATTTCCTCCCATTTTAGCCGAAGAATCGTGCTCATTAGGAAATAACAGGATCTCACAACCTCATCAATGGAGTTTATTTTTCAATGCACTCGCATAATAGCTATTTGTGGTCATTTTAGTCCGTTACAACCTCCTAATTCTGCGTCTGAGAGAGATGTGCTGTTTGGCCTTTGTTGAGGTGTGTGAGTTTGGTTGACCAGGGGTAAATAGATGGTTATTAAATTGCTATTACTGGGCATTTGCGCGCTTTGTTCCTACCAATAAAAGCATCTGTTACCTTCCCAGGCTATAATTGATTCCCTATGATTTCTCATTTGTTCATTGGGGGGGCTTCAGCGCCATTCCACGAGAGATGGGGATTTCAAAAGCTCACTGGCGCCCTCGCAATAAATCGATTGAGACATTTAGGGCGCCAAACCGAAGCCCCAAAATATTTCCAAACAAGCGCCGATTCTAGATCCCCTGACCGCTTTCCAGCCACCATACTGTACTCACAAATGCCCTGAATGCCGAGCAAATATCTTCAGCGGATTATTCAAAGTTAATATGAGTTTGTATCGATATTTATCTTGGGTTCAATCTTGGTAAATATCGCGATTGTCCGTTTTGGATATTTGGGATGAACTCACGTGACTTGACAATTGTGCTCTGTTTGTCTAGTTTCCAGGTGAAAGGCGGGCACATATGGGATGGAACAGAACGGTTCTCACCATTGTTGGTTCATCGGAAACTGCAGAAAAACGGCCGTCATGTTACTAGGAACATTAATCTGAGTGAGTACACTCCTGCTAGCACAGTAGGCCGTGTGACCTTAAACAACTCGAATCGCAGCAACCGACTCTTCACTTCATACGGAGGTTAGTCATTTACATTCCTAATGTTTTCAAAACTATTTGCAACAAAAATGTATAGAAATATTAACATTCCACTGTGATCGAAAAATCTACCTCTTGCAATTTTTCTTGTGAAATTGCATCAAAATATTAATTTTAAAATTAAACGAAAAAATATATGTCGTGAAGAAGTGATTAATTCTTGCTGGGAAAATAGATACCCAATAGTCGTGAAGAAGGTAAAATTTCTGAAAAATTTGGACAACGGAAATTGAAGCTTTGAGAAAAGTCCTAAGATTTGAAGAACTTAAGCAAAGAAATAAAATAACAAGTGCACGGATTAAGTCCCGTTGCTTAGCGTTAGCCAGCCCAAGTATTTACAAAAATGTCTTCTAAATGAGCATTAAATGTGTTTGTAAAGCTAAGGCAATAACTTGTACATTAGTCAGTACTTACTTGTAATTAACCATAGTTCAAGACTTTAAGTTTTGTCCGCCTTGGCTGGTTTTTAAAATGAAGGCAGGAACTTGTGTTTCCACATGACTTTGACTACTTGATCGTCGTGCGGGCCTCATGAGCGCTCTGTAATCTTTACTCGTACCAGCCACAAGCTACAAACGACAAAATGAGTCCGGTTCCACTTACAAATGAGCAAGAGACGAGAGGTCATTTTTCAAAAAGTGACGGGCAAAACGTAACGATGATCAGTAAATCCTTCGATTGAGTACCTTAAAAAATTGTCGCGCGCATTCCCAGATAAAACGCATACTCTTAGCACATATTGATAAAAAAAGTCTTTTACATATTGAATATATATTTTTTTCCTTCCTCCATTCTGTTTACCAGCCAAAATAAAAATACTTTTACGGACTACCATAGACGATGGGCAGTTTAATAGAGGGCAACACCTATTTATTTATTACATAGTAATCATTAGTCGATACGTGGCGTGGGGGATCGGTCTTGTTGTTAAAAGATATTATTCTGGCATCTTCTGTTTCAAACTGTGAATAATACATGTTTACAACTCGAAAGAGGTCAGTTTATACCATGAAGCAAATTCAAGTCAAACTGCACGTATTTGAGACCGTCAACCAAGTAGACTATCATTCTGTAAGTGAAATATTTTAAGTAAGTAATATATTTTTGAAAAATATTTTTCTCAGTTTTGAATTCAAAAAGCATTCCATTCTTTAATAAAGCAGTTTAAATCAAAGTCAAAATCATTGCGATTTTTGGGTTTTCCGTGTCCTTTCACAGTATGTTGCCTTCCCCCTTTTTTGAGATGGATAAGTTCCGCTTGTCCTTACGTTTTCGAAAAGGGTTGTCCCTTTTTTCCCCCAGAGGGAATGATAGTGACGCGATTTAATAAGAACTCGATGATCTTTCTTAATACAAGCCATGCCCATGAAACAACCAGCACCTTATTAAATATGAACTAGTAGCATAGACCTCGCAAGTGCTGGCTATGAATTCGATTTAAATATTCATCAATTGAACATTGAAAAGGAAAACTTCAAAAACGGACAGACTGCTGCTTAGAACATGATTAAAACATTTTGAACGAAACTTTCGAACGCACGCATCATTTCAATTCGTTTATTCTTGCTCAAATTTGCCAAAGCAACTTTTTTTGTTATATATATTACTTCTTCTCCGTTAGTGTCCTATATTCTGCTATTTTCTTTTTCTTTTTCTTTTTCTTTTTCTTATCCTTCTTTCAGTTTCCCTTTTCATTGCTTAATTTTTCAGTCAGGTTTCTTAGAGTTTTCTGTTTTATCTGTCTATTTCCCCCCTTCTTTAAGTTATTTTCCCCCTTTTTTCTTCTTTATTTTCGGTTGGATATAGAGTCCTCACACCAACATTTAATCATTTCATTGCGTGAAAAACCGATACGCGGTGGCTAATCTGATGAGAGACATCCGTGGTTTGATACTTCACCCCAGCTTTCTTTAATGACTGCATGTCAAAGATATCTTCAACCGGACTCCAAATTACCTCCACGAACTCCAATACGCGCGAATGTCTTTACGTCCATCCAAACTGCTTACACTCAACCACCCTGATCCCTGAACGATAACACATTTAGGTATTAGCCTTGAGAATTTCACCATCTAAATATTCAAATATTGTATTAGGGACTAAAAGCCCTTATCGCTCATCAATACTGCACTTGTTTAATCATTACTGTGTACCTGGGTTAATTTCCGCTTCGTATACCAATTATGACCATTCTAGCTATCAACATTCTAGTGCGCATGTGCCCGCGCATGCGCCCGCATGAGTTTGGATTCTGTAGAGCTGTGGGGAGCGGCTTGAGCGTGGTAGCCAAGTGCTTTAGCGATAGGGGTTTTAAAGATTAACTCTTGGATGAGCCAAGAAGAGACTGGATTAGAAGGATAAAAGCATCAGTTATGTAGTTGAATTGTGATATAGTGTGCGAAAACGCCGGCTTGTCAGCTTGTCAACGCGGTCGGCTCTCTTGCTTGAAAAAGATTTAAGCGACTCTTTATTCCAATAGACTGCGTTAGTTTTATCATTACTAGATATTTACTTCCAGACTTAAAGCATTTTAATTTCACTTAGAATTCCCCGTTGGAATGAAAACACACATGGGGAATTGTTAAAAAAGAAAAAAATATCAACATATCAAGGAAGGAGGCTAAAAGTAATGTTTGATACATTACCACAAAAAAAGAGAAAAGATTTCTCAAGCAATTACCAAAAATACTGAATCTGCCTATTAGCATGAGTTGACTTCCTAAGTATACTTTTTCTTTATTCACAAGCAGGTTTTTTAAAGCCCAGGTTGTACGAATTTCATCAAATGAATAAAATCACACTCGTTCCAGCCGGTTTGTTTTGATTACTCCCCTTCAACATTTGGTCCTAATTGTCCAGTAATTTCATTTACTTATTCCTATCGGCTCACAGCAGGGAAAATGGTTCACTGCGTGCCCGATTTAATCTGATTCGAGATAACCAAATCTTCCTTGAATCTCTACAAAAGCAATTTCAATAAAAGTCTGGGAAAATGTAGAAGAAATGCCAGGCTCCCTAGATTGCTATCGCAATGTAACACGTATATTATCCATAGTACGCTATGAGAGATTAACTCTGAATAAAAGTAGGAAATTGCATCTATTTTTGAAGACTTGTTTTTTAATTCATTATGGGGACTTTACCTTGTTTTTTAATGATTATGGGGTCGTTGCCCGGTTGTTTTCGTTCAGGTAAAGCTTTTATTTTGGATAATTTTTTTCAACTTGACTTATTCCTTGAGGTTATAAGTAATTAGTTGGTACTTTCTTGTAAATAAATAAATGACTTCAATCCTCCGAATACTAAATAAACCTAAAAAATCATATAAACTTGTCAGTAAATCTTTAAATTATGGACGCCCTTTTGAGTTCGGGTGATTGTTAAATTAAATCTTTAAGTCTTTAACTCAACTTAAAAAAAAAAAAAAAAATGGCACAAAAAATTTTCTTCGACTCGAAAAGTTTTCAACAATTCAAATTGCTAAATTTTTCGCTTTTTTAGTTCATTTATTTTTCGTTTTTCGTTACTATAATTTGAGGAGTTTCAAACCTCGTATATCAAAACACTTGTTGTTGTGATCTTTTTAGATTCCATGAAAGTATGGAAGACACTGAAACCGTTATAACGATAAAAGAAGAACAGCCCTCAACAGACAATGAAGAAAACAACGAAGAACAAGCTACAGAGAAACCCAAAACACCCGAACTTGAGTCTTCAAGTAAGACATAATTATTAGAATAAAGAAAAAAGTATCGTCTTTGTATTTATGATGTATCATTTTAGAAAATTCATTGATTTATTAGTATTTAGTAGTTATTTTTATTGGTCTTTTCTTGCCGATTCTCATACTGTGCTAATTTGTAGACCGGCACTGCTTTGATTTATTTGACTTCAAAACTCATTTTTTCAGACAAATATTTTTAATCCTAAAATTGTTTTAGCAAATTCATGAAATTTGATTTCATGCTCGCAACTGTGTTGAAAACAAAAGTGTAGTAGAGTGCATACGATGTATCCGTTAAAACAATGTAAGAAATTGCACAAATTTGAACAACTTAGAAAGCTTAGTAGACCTCAGTAGACCTTAGACCTACAAACCTTTGCACTAATTTGTACGATTTTGTAAATTTTTTTGCTAATTTTTCACGGATATAATATGGTGTGCACTCTAATAAAAGGAAGAACAATCAACAATTTTATATTTCCAGTTTGGATTTTGTCTTTAATCGGTCAGCAGCGGGCGAGTGATTTGTCAAACTTTCCGTTCATGACAAGTGTAATCACAAAACACTCGTAAAACACTAAAAGTTTTGCAGAAGAATACGCAGTTTTATTGCTGATCTTAGTAGCGACCATTTGTCTAATGTTTTTGTATACCCGGCTGCAAACTTCAATTTCGGCACATTTTGGCTCAAGTTTTTCGTAACCCGTCATGGAGCCATCAACTATCAAGTTTGTCAGTAGAAAACTGGCAAAAAGGCAACTCATTTATTCTTCCCTTCATGAGACAGAATATTAGTTTTAATAAACTATTCTACAGTCTTAAGGCAGAATTAAATTCTTCCTGCTTTGTCTGAAAACGCTGTCTTTTTAAACCGATACATGCACGAACTGGAATTTGTCGCATTGTACAATATTTTCCATTTTGCTTCTTATTCATTAAGCTATTTACTTGAAGCCAAGTCTTTGGCTCTCTTTATTTATTTATCGTTTGTTTTTTGTTTTAGAGCCAATTCATATCAACGGTGGAGAGATACTAAACAAGTTTAATCATGCTCTTGCATCAATTATTACCACTTCTGACAGGTACAGTCTTATTTGTACTGTTTTCTCTTTTTATCATCTTCCTTTTCGTATTTCTGTAGCTACTTAAGGTCTAACTAGCTAGAAAACATTTCTCTGATTTTCTTTCTTTTTCCTATTCTAATCCTGTTCTCTATCCTTTGCTGTCCTTTCCTTTCCTTTCCTTTCCTTTCCTTTCCTTTCCTTTCCTTTCCTTTCCTTTCCTTTCCTTTCCTTTCCTTTCCTTTCCTTTCCTTCCTTTCTTCCTTTCCTTTTCTTTTTAGGTGCTATGCCTTGCTTTTTCTGTTCCTTTCCTGGCTCTCTGTCACCTGCTTCCTTTCTGTCTTTCTTTTGTCTTTCTCCTTTTCTTTTCCTCATTCCTTCCTATCCTTTCAACAACTCTACATTCTGTTTAAGTTACGGCCGTCTCTATCCAGCCGAGCCTTAAGTCACACTAGCAGGTCAGCCTGAACTATCTATAGCTTCGGGCTCTTTTGATAATTACTCCCTTGCTTCATAATGATAACTGATAAGTACATACTTCACAGCTTACTCGGTAACAGAGAACCAGAAACAGGTCAATATTTATTATTAGCCACAAGCCCTTTTACAATACCCTTGCTTTACACAATAACAGAAAAATTGATAAGAAATTGTCGGTTAGTTAAGAAAGGATAGCAGAAACGGCTTTGATAATTAGCCCGAGTTGATGGATAATTGCTTTCCTTTGTTTATTGATAACAAAGTTGATTCAACCGGTTTGCAGTTAAAGTTAAAGCGCATGCGCAGCGTCATTTTGTTTTTAGATTGTTGTTGTATGTTATTCGCTACGTTGGGCAATCACTAGAGTAGTGCTCAATGTAGGCAACAGCCTGTTAAAATATAATCGAACTAGAGAATTTAGCCTTTTTTTTCCTGAGAAAGGAAGAACGCCGGCAAAGAAATCTTCAATAACGACAGGAAAAAACCAACAAGCAACTCTAAATTTGCGATAATGGGTATCTTGGAATGAAATCCCGTGACTACACTTGTACTACTATTGAAAAGTCCTTTTCTGAGATAGCGAATATGGTGCATTGTGGTCTAGCTTCGGTACAAATATCTTTAGTTCATCATACCTTATATGGTGTTGTTTGTACCAAAGCTAGACCACAATGCATCCTGATAATATAACTCAGAAAAGGCCTATGGTACTAATAACTGAAGAGCCATTTCATTTATTTATTTACAATAATGTTTAAACAGGCGAAAAACTGATATATATTTTTGGGGGTTTATACCATTAAGTTTTATTGGCCTTCGCAGAAGATGAATTGGCTAAAGCCTATCTTTCTGAGCAAAGGTACAACCAAATATTTCATAGTGTTGGTATTATTTCTTAAGTGTAGCCCGGTTTTTTTCCCTTCTTTTTTCCTTTTTCTATCTTAATATGTAAAGATGCTAAAGCTATAAGAAATGCTAAATCAAATCGTTGTTCACAGGTTATCAAATAATGATGACAGCAGCAATACTATTGTTACCAGTCTTCCTCCTTTGATTCACAAGTCCGCAAGATTGGTGTAAGTTGAAGCATAAGTATTAGTTATAATGTAGGCACCTCATCTATTACAAAAGAGCCGATTGTTGGCGACCAATGACGACATAGGGGAGGAGATATAAGAGATACCTGTTTTAACAAGGCCAAAGCGGATTACGCGTCAGTATGTTCAATCGTTTAAATCAATTTTTTTTCAGTAGTATACCAGTTAGTAACCCTTTTGGATGCTGATATTCGAATTATAGGTGTATTGTTCCCTCAACAACAACACAAAACAGCTATGTAAGCCGGTATAAGAAATGGACTTACGTGACACTTTATCTCGATGGAATTTGTGGCATTTCTTTTGTTTTCCCTATTAGCCTCGCATCCAAGTACTTCCCATGTACCATTTCGGTCTCACCTACGTTCTATGTTTTTAACACCACATTAATTTTACAATTGAGTGTATATTGAATGTATATTGATCAGTTATTTTTAAGTGTGCTTCCTGCTCCATTCATTTCTATACCATCATTATTTATTGGAAAATTTCTTGATTCATTTAGCTCTTCCATTTGGTTTCCCGACAACTCAGTCCGGAGTCCTATTTACCACTCTTCTTATGACTACCCCTGCATTCACGAGCGGTCAGTGGACGCCGCATTAGGGCATGCGCAAATCCAAGAGGCGGGTTCTTCACAACAAGTAAGTGTTTCAAAATGGGTTGAACTATTTCTTACTAATTAGAAATTATTGGTAATCATAAATAGAGTATATCTGATATGCTCATACCAATTGCGTAACTATTATTGCATGATCAGTTTTTTCATGTAGGAGGATTTTTCTACAGTTGTCACGCTTATTCTTTCTAAGAATAATCACGACTAAATCCAAACAGTTTTCAGTGGAACCAAGTCCTATCCCCTCTTCAGTTTTCATTCAGTTTCCTCGTAAGCAAAGAAGCCTATTAAATGAAATGACCGTATGTATTATAATTCCATTTTACAGCCAGTCGAGGAGTACGACGAATTTAACGAGTGGGTTGATGGTTCTTGCAAGTTTCGGTATTCACTGTATAGTCGCGAAGCTCAAGCTCACATATCAGGGTGGGCCATGAAATACACCAACAACCACAACAAATATGTCCTCAAGAAAACTTGTGTCGGGGTTCTTCTCTGTAGCAAGGATTGTACTTTACCAAATGGACTGAAAATTGTGGTACGGCCTGCCATATCCGATAAAGGTACGCACAGATTATGGTCTTTTTTTTGTTCCCATAACCAACGCTCTCCGCCAAGGGAAGAAGGGCTTTTTGTGATTCCAAAAAGCGGAAAGTCGTTTTCGATTCTTAGATTCCTTAAAAGCCTGGGGAATGACGAAACAAAATGGAAGTTTGGCTCTGGGAACCTATATAACATGTATATGCACCTTTCATGCGTACTAGCTTTAAATGATTGATCTTACAACTGCATTTTTTGTTGTAGATGCGTCCATATGTTAAGTTTTTTTCAAACATTTTGATGTCACTTGGAATAGGGGAGGAATACAAATTTACGCCATATTTCATACTCCTTTGTCATCTTATTTTATATTTCATTTACTCCACAGTCAGAGAAAGGCAGATTGGTCAGTCCTGCCCAAATGCGTCTTGCAATGGCGTTCTGTCACATAGAAAATGTACAGGTAAGGATCCTTTTTTTTGTCCCATCCCTTCGGAAAATAAATGTATTATTCACATGTAACGCTATATAAAACAATTCATTGTCACGCAGGTAATAATGGTTATCCCGTCACACACTTCTGGGTACATCAAGATGATGGGATTTACTTTGAATCAAAAGGAACGCATGACCACTTTAGACCACAAGCTCGCAGGGCTACACCTGACAGGAACCATAATCGAGGACGTACACTAAGCCCAAAGCAAGAAGGGACCTCTTTAGAAGAAACAGAAAATGCAGAAAATAAGGCAAGGAAATTGTGCATAATTTGGAGGAAAAAAGAAAAGTATTTTTTCTGGATTCTTTGGCAGGCGCTTCATATTTTCCATAACACCAGCGCTGTAGTGGATAGGAACTTTTGTGAATTCCCCTTCTTAGTTCCCTTGTTTGATTGGACCAAGAAAGGTTTTGCATATTAATCATTGTTCGAGCCTAAATTACTAAGCTGACGTTTTTCAAAAGATTAATTGACCAGGTTTTGGTCAGATAGTATGTTGTTCAGCAAATGTTTTCCGGGTTGATAGGATTAAAACACTGGAACACTCTTCATGGAAACCTACAGACTTACCCCATGTAGACCTCTCTTGTCTACCGCGATAGCTTTTTATTCTAGGAAACCTATTAAATGGCTTTTTTTTTTATCAATCATCTATCATCATGATTTTTCATTTTTAAAATTTATAATTATTCTTTAGGAATCTAAGCCAGCAAAATCAACCGAAACCTCCAAACGAGGGCGCAAGCGAAAACTTCATCAAGATCATCAACTCTCGCTGTCCAAAATCTTAACCACTCACTCGGCAATCAACCACACCTTACGAACTGAGGTGCTGCGTGGATTTTCCATGGAAGAAGAAGAACAATATGTATGCGTTACCCTACCGGAGAGTGAACATCTTATTCAGAGAGCCGTGTTATCACACGATCAATCATCTATTGCTTCTTATGGCAGACTCTATCTGTTATGTCAAACATTTATAGACATTGTTCCTGGATTCAACCTACTTGAGACTCGAATGATTTCCCACGAAGTTGTTGGGTGGCCTGTTGTTATGGCAACTCTTTACCGACAAGGTACTCGAGAAGGAATTGTGCAACACATGAAGACATTAGCACGATTGTGTTCTTCGCCAAGAGAAGAGATTTTCTCACCAAAGGTACGTTTTATTCTTTGGGTTTGTGGATGATGCTTCACGCGTGCGAAACATCATCCACGGCGTTTGCTCTGCTTTTCCTCCTTCGCTGGCGACTACAGTGATATAGGAATACAGAAAGCTGACTGCATATTGGCTCCACTAACCCCCTATAAACCAAAACGTCTGACTGTCTTAAAGAAAATTATTTTTAAATTCAAATTCAAATTCAAACATCTTAACTCCAGGCATATGCAGGACATGCTCTGGAACCTTTATTGTTTACAACTTTTATTGGGTATCAATCAGGAAGGAAAATTACAGAACCAACATGCTACCCAAAGAGGAAAGTGCGAACGGAGTCCCATGCTAGGCATTTCCTTTTGACTAACGATATAAATCAATAGAGAATGATCTTGGAAAATTAATACAGTTATAGTAGTAAAAACTGATAACTAGTGAACCGAGAACGGCCACAAAATAATCAATGGAGTTTAAAAAAACAAAAGTCCCTGAGGTTCAGTTATTATCGAATACGATGACAAGAACACTTACGAACTAATGACCAAGTACATGTCAGATCAACATCAAATGTGTCCTCAAGCAATGAAAAGTACCTATGCCTTAGAAACAATTTAAATTGAGAGTGACTAGAAAAAACACTAGTACGCTTGTTAATAATAATATAAATAACATTTAATACTTATATAGCGCATTTTGAACATTACCTTTGAAAGCGAAATAAAAGCGCATTTTTAACATTAGCCTTAACTTCCTTCACAGTGGCAAATGGTTATTCACGATTTTACACCAGAGCAAGCCCAGTTAGCCATCGAAGCAATTGTTAACATGATCATCAACTCTCAAGTACAGACATTACTACGAGTATTTCAATATAAGAGCGTCAGCTCACTATACAAGATGCTACGGGAAAAAGTAACTAGTAGTATTCAGGGTTTTCATTCTCACTTTGAACTTTGCAAAAGAGAAATTATCTCTCGGCTTCAGGATCCCGTCATGACGATGAAGTTTTGCGAGACCATGAAGAGACTGACGGATGAGAACTGCACCGTCCAGGAATATTTGAGCGCAGACTGTATGTTGTCAGGTAAGACACTGAGGGTAGACTAACTGAATAGGTCGTGAGCACCACTTAGGGCTACAAGTTTGTGTAATATATACAATATGAGCGGGAGATCTGTATGAGGATTTAAGAGAGCGAGCCGCAAGGGAGCAGTTTTAAACCTCATACAGATCTCACGCGAATATTGTATATTACTTTTAAAATGTCTAGATCAATGCTTATTTTTTAGAGTATAAATTTTAACATTAAATGTAATTTGGCCGAGATATTTCAAAGTCAACCTTAATTAGTATTACCATATTTAAGTAAAGTTATTACCAATATTATTCTTGGGGTGCGCGTAACGTCATAGAATGTGGGTCGATGATAACAAAGCATTCCTCATTAGCTTCTCTTGTTAGATCAACCAACATGGCGGCTGTTTCATTGTTATTTATATCTCGAGACTTTTTCAGTCATGTGGTGCACTCCATTCTTACTTGGCTTATTGATGTTTTAAAGAGGGTCCTCGAGGGAAAGGGGGGATGCTATTCCCATTTGTTTTACAAATTTTACACTTTATAACGTCCAAATCTTAAACTGCCCATTCCCATTTTGATGTTTTTCCATTTCAAGTGACCTAAATCCCATTCGTCCCAGGACAAAATAGCCAAATCCCAGTTCCCGTTTTATCCCTTCTAGGATCCTCTTTAAAGAGCAATATTTATAATTTCTTATCCATAATGTTTTAGGTTGTGCCTTGGGTTCAGTTATCAGAGAATTCTGGAACTTTTGGGGAAGTCCATTGGTGGGTTGTAAAGTCTTCCCAGTGGCCTCATCCATCGGAGCCTACCAAGAACGCATTGAGATTTGGAGGAAATCATTCTTAGGTATGTAGAAAATGCCCAGACTGAACTGAAAACGTTGACATCTGCCACGCGCTTTATTAGTAAAATTCTTGTTTCGTGAAGAAAATGCTTATTGGTAAACCAAATAATTAACAATTGTTCGCCGAAGGCGAAGTGAATGTTGGGGAATATTTACCGAGACGCGAGTCTTCGAGCGGCGAGGTAAATATTCTCCATATTCACTGAGCCTAACGTAAGCCTAAGTAAGCCTAACGTGAGCCTAAGTATTAGCGATGCAGCCATTTGTTGTTTTATCTGATCACATTATTAACTGTTGCTTCGTTATCTTTCCATCAGAAGTAGAATGGTGTGATAATCCACGTGATGTCACGTTACAGAACTTAAGTGACGTCGTGTTCCGCTGGATCAAATGTCAGAAGGACTTCTGGCCCAAAACAGGTAGGAAAAGATATAGAGGATATTACATGGGCGCGCGGAGATACGACATTTATCTTCGAGTGTTGAAAAGATCTTTCACAAGTGAGCGCAGCGAACGAGTGATAGATTTTCAACACGAGAAGATAAATTTCGTATCTCCAAGCGGCCATGTAATATTCTGTTTATTATATAATTATCAATGAAGTATGTTTTGGCTTTTTCAGGCAATTCTTTCCTTGTATTTTTGAATAGCCATCGCAATGGTGTTATTTTCACACGTGAAAATAACATGTTATTTTCACGTGTGAAGATATCAATTTTTCGAAGTAGAGAAAAATAGATATTTCATTGGTAATTATATAATAAAAATAAATATGAACATATATTACGACGGCAATTATTAGAGTAACCGAACTATTCCCCATTCAAGGTGGTTTTCAAAGTCATTTATACGAGTCTTTTTAAAGTCTTAAGCGTTAGAGCGTTTTTTTGTATAAGTGAGAAGCGATACAATAAAATCGTAGCCGTGCTTTAGCCTACCGTATCTTACCATTGCCTTAACAAAGCGTTGCGATTAAATTGTAAGGCATGCAATGGGAAGCCATTTCAATTTTACTGCATGCCTTACCGTGTACGTAAAACATGCCATATTTAAATCCAAACATTTTCAACAATTAATCCAGGAAATAGAATTGCGCCTACGTAAATATAATATATATATATATGAATCTAAAATATCTAAATGAATTAATAAATAACAAATAAAATCCAATAATACTAAAAAATAGTAAATTTAAAAAGTTTTAAAATCTTTTTGTCTCAAATTTCATATAAAACAGAAAGTTTAAATAATTTTTTTAATTTTTCTAACAGCTTATCAAGACTGTCGCGTGATGGACTTCACGGCTGTGCGACCTCCTCTCTTTGATGATCGGAGACTACATTTCGTACGTCACGGAGAAAGACTGGGATCTGCTTTTCACAGACCAATCAGCTATCGAGCCTTCTACATGCCCAGAATGCACTGGGTGTAGATCAATTTCCTGAATTAACATATTGCCACACAAATTCAATTGAGCAAAAGAAATAATCTCGTACCCAGAGCCAGAAGAATCGCAAAAATTGTTTTCTTAGCAATTCTCTGTCTTAATTCTAGTTTGTTGCAGAGAGAAAACAAGTGTTTTGCGGGGGGAGGAGTGGATCCGGTCTGTTGTAAAATTTGTCAATTATGCAAAATCTGCAAACCATGTAATATAAAAATTATGAACAGACGTTTTAAAATAACTGCGCTTGAAGATTAATAAAGAGACAGTAATTTTAATCTAAATTCAATTCAATTAAAAATGATTTAAATATATAAGGATCCATTAAAGTTTGCTTTAAGTCAACCACTTGGTATCGGTCCAGACTTCTTTCGGCCAAAACGCCATTGATGAAAGAAGGTCTGATCAAATATTTATATGATATCAACTGCGATTCTAAAATACAGTAAAACCCGCGTATAAGAACCTAAAATTTAAGAACCTGTTAGGCTAAAATTTCATTTTTAAGCACACTTCACATAAGAGCCATTTTAGGCTAAAATCCTAAAACAGGTTCTTATTTTTAGAAAATAAAAAAAATAAAAATAGAATCAATCTTTTCAAAAATGTATTTATAACACAGTCTGTACACAATAATGCTATAAACACTATAACTGTACATGGTTACTGTAAAGAACATGTCCTCATTGAATTAAAAAATCCAACTTAAAATGAAACTGAGATGAACCTTTGATTTTATGAAATCACAGTACATGAATTTAATATTGGAATACTGTACAGTCCATTGTAGAACAAAGACCAGACTACAAAAATACTATTTTATTTCTTGAACAAAAGTTAAGAACCTAATAAAGAACCTAGTTAGCCTAATTTAACACTAAATACCATTTATATAAGAACCTGTTTAGGCTAACTTGAAGAAACCTAGGTTCTTATACGCGGGTTTTTACTGTACCCCAATTTAAACAAACGACATTTGGAATATATTTAATTAAGAATCATTAGGGATTTTCGTATAACTTATCACCACCTAAAACGCTTTTTGCGTGCAAAATGGCTAAGCGAGCAAACGGAGTCATTTTATGATAAATATTTTTTTGGTAAAAAAGGGGGAAAGTAAAAGGCAAAAAAAAAAAAAAGATTTTCTACGGATTTTCTCTTAAATGCGGTTTGCTTAGGCTAAGCCCATAGCTTCATTGTACCCATCAAGTTCGTAAAAGAACAAGAAACCTAACAAACTAGATGATAGTAGACAGGCTTCTTAGAAAAAAAGTAATGAAATAACATGTGTAACAGTGAAAGGAAGACTGCTATCACTCCAACAAAGAACTAACGTTCCAAACTTCAGAACAGCTGCTAAGTTTTTTTTACACGTTATTCAAGTTTCCTTCTCGAATTCAATACACCAACGCCGTCCCAACTAGTAACCGCAAGTCATCAGTACTGTTGCTGTTGTTAAAGTTCATTGCATGGCATCATAGTTAGTATCATCACTGATGCATATCTATGATGGCGTGCACATAGAGTAGTTTTCATATGACTGTGAAAAAGTCGGTGCCGTATGCGTGCCTTGCCTTGCCGCGATCGTGATGTTTTCTAGACTTTTGATTGGGGGATTTTTTTGCGCAATGTGATTGGTCGGACATACCGTGACATTGGCGCGACCGTGTCCACGCCGTGTTCTCAGACGTGCTTCGATCATTTGATTGGATGAAGAGTAAATTCTCGTACAATGTGATTGGTCTGGCGTATGCCTTGCCGTGTCATGACCGTGTTCGTGCCGTGAGTTTCCCACAGTCATGCAAAAACTGCTCTAGAGTAAAAAAAGAAGAAAAAAAAAGAAAAAACTGATGAAAACAAACAAAAAAAACATACCAAAAAACTACAAGTATTTGATTTCATACTAAAACGATCTTGAAGGAACCAAATTTTTTGCTCATTACAGGCCACGTGTCGCTCTCTTGATAATAAGAATCTTTGTTTTAGTTGTATCCATATTCATACGTCTTCTCATTTGCAACCGCTAAATAAAGAAATAATCCTTTAGGGAATAACAAGTGGTCTGAAATAGAGATTTCCGATTTAGCGGATTAGCGACAGTATATTCCACGCTCATTAATCCACCCGGAATATAGCCTGAGTATCAGGTCTTCCGAGGGGGAGGGGGAGAGAAGGGAAGGAAGCCGGCTCTCTCTTTCCCCTCTCCCGGAGAGCCTGATACTCATGCTACTCAGAATATAGGTTAACTCAGTAAATGTTTTGTTTTCTATTGCTTAACGAGCACTATTTTTTTACTTAATATTCTGAACTGGTACTGTTTTATATGACCTTTTTGAACTAAAATATGGTTTGTTGATATGAGTACACAATCAGTCTATACTCAACAAACAAATAAACAAATTATTTTTGCTGACGAACATGTATTATATCAACTAAAATTGTTAAGGCCGATTTACACGGTACAACGTTTGCAGATTGCATGCGACACTCGTAAGCAAACGTTGTACCGTGTAAATCGGCCTTCATACTTCAGTGTTCTCAAATCTACAATGAAAAATCCAAGTTACACTTGTAAGCAAAGTCTTTGGAAAGAAAGAGGTTGACGAAACGTTATCAAAGTTTCTCGAATATTCCACAAATTGTATCGTTAGGGGGAAATCAGTCTGTAAAGAAACGAGTTGATATTCTCTTTCCTACAGTCCTCTAAGAATTAGTCTCCTTCGATTTGCAAGAAATCCACAGGTTGCTACTACGATGGGTTGGAACGGTCTCATGTGACGAAAGATGTCTGAGGAAGCCGAATATACTTTAAGAGAACCAATAGTGTGCTCCACTCGGATACGAAGTGATCTCAGGGCCCTGTTAGCATCTCGCTGTCTTCTGTTGTGGGCAATACGTCTTGGTGTAATGAGAGGAGGGCGGTTAGCATATCCCCCATCAGCAAGCAGCCTTGCTCGTTGTGGAAGATTTCTTATTCTCCTGTGTCCTATAGCAGGAAGTCGTCTGAATGTTTCTGCATCGTTCATACGCCCCGGAAAACTGAAAAATGTATGCATTTATCTTTCAGTAGTAAACAAATGTGTCAGGGTAAATCATATCGTTATGACCATCATAATCATTCATTCATTCACTCATCCATCCATCCATCCATCCATCCATCCATCCATCCATCCATCCATCCACCCACCCACCCACCCATCCACCCATCCATCCATCCACCCACCCATCCATCCATCCATCCATCCATCCATCCATCCATCCATCCATCCATCCATCCATCCATTCATTCATTACTATCTTAAACCTAGACAAGTCTACAAACTTACCCAGCTACAAGTAGTACTATCAATCCGTCTGCATCGATTACTATTTGCGTACTTATAAAGTGGTATTTCTTGTCGCCTCTATAAAACTCTGCTTGTCTTGGGCCAGATGGTCTTTGAATTCTGTGTGTCGTGGCGTCTATCATACCTACAGCGTTTGAAAAATGTGGCAGAGTGTCCAGAAAGTTACTCCAAACCCTTAGAGAGTGCCATGTGATAAAATTTTGATAGCGGACAAACAGAATTGGAACGATATGATAGATTTCTTCAGCAACGGTACTTTTGCTTATTCTAAAGATGAATGCGAGGACGTACAGTTTCGGGTATTGCCTTAGCCACATAACAACCATGAGGACTCTGTTTGTGACGTCAAGTTTGCAAGCTCTTCGTCTATTAGTTGCTGGTACTCGAGGTGTATGTCTTGGAAGAGTAACGTCTACGGCTATTCTTCGTATAATAGCATCAAAGGATTCAGGTGTTTCCCCGGTCATGTACCAAAAAACGCGTGGGTAGCTCCGTACTAAACGATAAATATCGATGCCATTGTTTTGGCGGTGAAGAAGCTGATTACCAAGAAGTCGGGCTAAGAGGTTAAATCTCCCTGTTGGTACTATAGAGACCAGCATAAGAAGTGCTATGAGCAGATTCCCTATAACATGGGTAGGAAATAGAGGAACTAGGCGTGGTGATCTTTGGAGCACAAGTTTTACAACTGTAACCACAGACAACAGCGTCATCACAACAAAGGTTGGGAAAGGAGGAACATCCATTACTTGTTTTGAACTTAATAAATACCTATAAACTTTTACAAAGGCGAAGATATGCAAATAATTTGCTACAACTTGTCAAAGCGTGCGTGCACTTAGAATGTATGCATTATTATTAACATAATTAGGAAACAAAACACAAACACAATTAGGAAACACAAGAAGGTTGATAACATTCACACTTAGCGCACGTGGGCACGTTTGCTAGCAAGGCACTCTTTTCATCATTCGTACAAGAACATTGAACACGATGGAAAACGTGAAAAAACAAAGAAAAGCAAGAAGAAATTATACAGAACTGGAGGATATTCTCATTCTTCAGGCTGTAAATACATGTGGGAGAGAGTGGAAAAGCGTGTTGAGCTACATGAGACGACACGCAGAAGTGATGGGAGAAGCAGGAGACCAGTATTTGGTCGAGGATAAGTCCGCTTGCAAGGCTTTACAAGAGCGCCTAAGAAAACGAGCTTCTAAACTGCTCAACAACGCTCTACTTACAAGGTACAATCAATTATTAAACAGGTGCAAAGTGCTTTCCGTAAGTTAAAAGGATAATAATATGAAATTATTCTTATAGGAATGACGATACCACGTCAACAGACAAAACGCAGCGGGAAACACCATCAACATCAAAAATAATTGATGATGAATACGAGTCTTCTCAATCTAGCAGCGAGGAAAGTGCTAAACAAGAAATTGCAGAAATTTGTAAGGCTATTAATACTAGGGAAACGAAGTATGTGGTTGACGTGGATGACAAAAACCTACAGCATGACGACTCGACAGAAATTCTCAAGAAGATCAACAATAGAAGGGAACTTGAGAAAGAGGAAGATAGGTAATTTGATAATAATTTAATATTTTGTAATAATTTGTGCTCAAATTCTTAGATATGGCTTGTAAAACGTGGTTTTCATGTGTTGTTTTTATCTTAGGAAAAGAACTTCAGTGAAGCCGGAGAACAAGTCTAGCAAAAGACAAAAAGTGACGAGAGAGGATAGACTTGACCGCTTGCTGGATGCAATCCCTGGTGTTCTCGAGTCAGCTCAAACTGCTGCTCGAGAGCATAAGAAAGCTTTGGCAAGCTGGAGGACTATTCATGGTTTGGTGTCTTCTGACGAAGACTAGAATATTTATTTGTCTTTTGTGGCAGTTACGTTTTGTACGTATATATGACATGCTAACATGATATCTGTCTGATGAAGACTAGAATATTTATTTGTCTTAATTGTAGCAATTACGTTTTGTATCTGTCTGATGAAGAATGGAATATTCAGTATTATTGTCTTGTAGCTGACTACAAATTATTAAAATAGTTTTCTTGTCATTAAGTGGAAAGTCAGACTCATTTCTTGGTAGCTACGATTAACATGCAGTGAAGCTCGGGGCCCAGAGATTGAGAGGTCCTTCAGGATAAAGAGGATAGGGATGCTCGTTGACGAGAAATCGGGAAAAAAAATACCCTATATAAATACAAAGACGATTCAGAAGTTAGTTTGATTTAGTTTACGGCACCTATTTAACGGTTTGACTGAATTCACAACGCATCAGCTACACGATGTACCTATTCCGTTAGTATATGCCTATTCCGCCTATAATCCGCTAAATCGGAAATCTCTAATGGGAAAGCAGTGGATTAGGTATATATTATGGGAATACCGGTCAAAATGCACGCATGCGTAAACGTTGATCGCAAAGGGGTACGTAAGTACACTAGTTTGTTATCAAAAGTTTCTAGAAGTATCATAATGCAGCTTTTTCTCGTTCCTGAGATCACGACTATTACCTGTGGCAAATAGTGAAGTTGTTGAACAAGGCTAATTAAAGTCAAACGTCAAACTACGCATGAGTCGTACGTAATTGAAAGAAATAAGTTCATTTGAAGTTCGACGCCATTATGATGGTGTGGCCGCTCACCAATTTACTGCAAATAAACATGGTTCGTTTGAAGATCGATGTCAATAAGTTCGACGTTTGACTTAAACGGTTGAACTCAAGGGACTCCTTCGACGATACGGCGGCCATCTTGCCAGGGGGCAAAACAAAACAAAGATGATGGAAAATATATAGATATTCGTGTGTTTGTCTTTCTTTTATGGGTAAAGGTGATCGATGTGGCGTGTTACTTCATCTTTGTTGTATTCTCTTGTGGTGAGCTGTTAAGAGGGCGTCTCTGTAACAGCGTGCCACTCGATCTAGGCTCGAAAAATAGATTTCTTTTATATTCCTATCATCGAAAGTACTATCTATCCTCACTACAAAATTGCAGTTAGAATTGTTCTAAATTCTTTTTTCCACCCGCTATGCGAATTTTTGTCCATCGACCCCAAATCAGCGAAAGACGCCGATTTTCGAGGTCGGCCGAGGGCTATTTTCAAAGTCTGTTTTCTCGGGTTTCTCTGCACATAAAAGCTAATTTTTCTATCCAGAACTTTAGTCTAGTGTAACTTCTGCATAAAAACAGTAATAGTTTTTTTTTGGAATGCGCGAATTCTGAAAAATAATCCTAACTGATCGAGACTACTGAAAGCGTGACATGGAAAGCTAAGATTATGAGACCTCGAATATTGCATATTTCTCATTTGTGGCACCTAATCCAGCCCTAAAATATCATTCAACCTTGAGATAAGAAGCTCTTTTATAGATGTGTGCAATAAAATTTGCGGCACTTTGCGTTTCTACGAAATAAGCTAAGTTTCAAATTGTTCTATTTTCAGTTATTTCCTTGCGTGACACGACAGGCCGTTGGGTCTGTGATGGCTACTTCTTTGCTCATTATCCTCAATACCAATACCTAAAATATAATATGATGAATTAAAAACCTTAACTTTACAATATTTGTTCCATTATAAGAGATTTCAATGATCTACGGCTTCATTTAATAGTGTTTCAATAAGCTGTTTTGAAATTTCACAGCACAGTAATTGTTTTAATTTGCATATCTCGAGGTCGGGAGGTCAATCGCTATTTGTCTTTTTAATTGTAGTAAAGAAATTCTCGCTTTATCTCGAAACATACTAAAGAGATCCAAAACTGAGAACTGTTCTTGTTTGTAGAGCTGAATATTTCTAGTTTTTTTAGTTGAAGGTAGCATATCATTCATATCATTGTAAGTAAAGGATGTACTTGCCCGCGTTAGTAGCGTTATTCACTGTGTTATTGATCAACTCTATACTTATATTAGTAGTACTTGGAATACTGAATCTATGTCTTTGTACTAAATACCAGTGAGTTAGACTAGGACGTCTAAATTGAAGACTCTTGCAAAAAAAGAAAAGAAAAGAAAAAAGAAAACAAAATAACAATGCATAATATTTTTTTAAAAATATACATCTTTTAAATATAATACAAATAACCATTATTACAAATAAAAATATATATCTAAGAGCGAAATTCAGTCAGAGAGAAATGAAACTATATACGATGGGCTCCGCCGACAACCAGACGAAGATTCTTATATATCACTTGTTCAAGAGACACCTTCAACACTTAGCATGAGCTGGGCTCTAAAACCAAGAACCGGATCGAGCTGCTCGTTTTACAGAAAATGTGCGGTCGTATTTGACAGCAAAGCTTAACCTGGGTGAGAGGACTGGTAGAAAAGCAGACCCTGAACAAGTTGCCGCGGAAATGCGGTGCGCGAGAAATGAGAACGATGAAAGGCGCTTTGAAAGAGAAGAATGGCTATCGAAGACCCAGATTGCAGGATTCTTTTCACGTCTTTCCACTTCGCGAAAAAAATCCACAGTACGAGATATTACCGTGACCAGTCCTCAGGAAAATGTACGATCTTTGGTAGAAGAGGAAGACATTCAGGATGTAATACCATAGTCAGAACGTATGAATCTGTTCAAGGGCGGATCCAGGACGGGGGGTGGGGGGGGGGGGGGGAAGGGGGGGGGGGGCAAAGGGGGGCTGAAGCCCCCCCTTCAGCAGAAAAAAACGATGCTTTTTTATATTGTTTTCCGTTGTGTTGACGGAAGAAACTCAATTACACTCCCCCCCTCCCCAACTCAATTAGCCCCCCCTTGCTGTTACAAGAAATTGATCATGAGCATAGCATATTGGCCTGCAACACCCCATTATGCCACGTACGATCTTTGCGCCTACTATATCAAAGAAACAAGATCTCAGCCTTCAATGTTGCAATGCTGAAAAAAATACTTAATTACTTTGAAGTACAGTTTAGATCTAAAGGCCTTAAGGCAGAGCTCGTGCGTTTGGTTGGCGAGGTCATTAAGGAATGCAAGTGTTCTCCGCAGTAGAATCAGTAGTGCTAGCTAGCTATACCGCAAACCGGTTGGCTCAGCTAGTTGGTTGAGCATCGGGACCTTCGTGAGGGAGGTCGTGCCTCGAGTCCCAACACTCAGGGTCTTAAAATAACTGAGAAGAAAGTGCTGTCTCTGTAATTACATCTGCAAATGGCTTTCAAGTGGCTCGGATGACCACTTTAAATGGCGGTCTCGTCCCTTCACAATCATCATTACTAACCAACATCGGAGGGACGTAAAAGAACCACTGAGGACGTAAAGAAACCCTGGCAGTGACCACCCTCAGTGCCTACACTTCATACTAACCATCTCTCATGCTTGTAAATTGCACAAAAAGCAATCTGTCATTAACAACTCAATGTAAAGCGCCTTTGATTATATTCATATAGAAAAGGCGCTATATATAAATTCATAAGATCATTGTAAGCATTTAATCTTAGTTCAGTGAGTACCCGAGAGGGGCGGCGGAAGCTGAACATTATCCATTGGAGGACTTGGAGGAGCACGTCAAAACAGCCTGTACTGATTGACTGTTTTAAAATCGCCTTGAAAATAATGTTAGTTCCGAATTCATGTAGATAAACAAAGAATTTGCTTTTGTAATGAAGATGATGATGATGATGATAATGATAATGATAATGACAATGACAATGACAATGACAATGACAATGACAATGACAATGACAATGACAATGACAATGACAATGACAATGATAATGATAATGATAATAATGATTTATTAAATTATAATAAAAATAACATTAATGATATTTATGATAATAATGATAATAATAATAATAATAATAATAATAATCACAACAAAACAACAACAAAAGAAAAGGCCGTCCAATAAAAACATCAATAAGAACAACCTACCAAAGATTTCAGGAATATCAACCATCACAGATTTTGAAAGAATGCTTTAGACGCAACCATAATAGCTTGGCTTCAAAGTAGCTGAACTTAATCGAGTAGAGTGAGAGCTGAATGTTTCTCTAAGAGAAATGAGCAATACATTGATTCATTGATTGAATAATGATAATAATAATAATGGTTTATTTGAAGCATATATCTACAGAGTAGCTCTATGTCTTCAAAATTATTGGAGGAGCCAGTACCCGCAACCCCCACTTCCGAACCGCCGCCCCTGTATGATCATAATTTTCACAATCACTTGTTCTGTAGTTATGAATGACTTCATACGTTTGATTGCACCTGTTGCAAAAATCGTCATCTCAGCCGAAGAACAGTCAAGACTGCAAAGTATTTTTCGAAAAAATGATAGTATATGGAGTTCGAAAATATCGGGAGGACGAAATACCTTTTCACAATAAAAAATGATGGATAACTTATTCTTCGATTGCACGTTACGTCATCGCGGCCATGTTGGTGCCATTTAACAAAAGATTTCTCATTAGCACCCATTGTTAACGGCACCACAATGGCCGCCATGCTTTTGTCTTTTGACTCTCTTGGGAATGCTTGCAATCCATCAATAAAGGAAATAAACGTTGAGAATGTTAAATGACTATAGTGACAAAGATATCAATGATATATTTACTACAACTTAAAAAAAACTAGAAATATTCAGCTCTACAAACAAGAACAGTTCTCAGTTTTGGATCTTTTTAGGGTGTTTCGAGATATTACTAAGCGAGGATTTCTTTACTAAATTTGCTATGATTAAATAAACAAATAACGATTGACCTCCCGACCTCGAGATATGCAAATTAAAACAATTACTGTGCGGTGAAATTTCAAAACAGCTTATTGAAACACTATTAAATGAAGCCGTAGATCATTGAAATCTTTTATAATGGAACAAATATTGTAAAGTTAAGGTTTTTAATTCATCATATTATATTTTAGGTATTGGTATTGAGGATAATGAGCAAAGAAGTAGCCATCACAGACCCAACGGCCTGTCGTGTCACGCAAGGAAATAACTGAAAATAGAACAATTTGAAACTTAGCTTATTTCGTAGAAACGCAAAGTGCCGCAAATTTTATTGCACACATCTATAAAAGAGCTTCTTATCTCAAGGTTGAATGATATTTTAGGGCTGGATTAGGTGCCACAAATGAGAAATATGCAATATTCGAGGTCTCATAATCTTAGCTTTCCATGTCACGCTTTCAGTAGTCTCGATCAGTTAGGATTATTTTTCAGAATTCGCGCATTCCAAAAAAAAACTATTACTGTTTTTATGCAGAAGTTACACTAGACTAAAGTTCTGGATAGAAAAATTAGCTTTTATGTGCAGAGAAACCCGAGAAAACAGACTTTGAAAATAGCCCTCGGCCGACCTCGAAAATCGGCGTCTTTCGCTGATTTGGGGTCGATGGACAAAAATTCGCATAGCGGGTGGAAAAAAGAATTTAGAACAATTCTAACTGCAATTTTGTAGTGAGGATAGATAGTACTTTCGATGATAGGAATATAAAAGAAATCTATTTTTCGAGCCCAGATCGAGTGGCACGCTGTTACAGAGACGCCCTCTTAATATCAATCGACATCATGACTCTAACAAAGCTTTCTTTGCTCCCTGGACGCCCAGGACGTCAAGGTGACCACCGCATCGTCGAAGTAGTCAATATATAAGAGACCTTTAGATGCGACGACGAGTACGAGTACGAGTACGAGTTTTTAACTTTTAAAGAAAGCACTATCTTTTTGTAGTCGTGATCGTGTACGTAAATTGAAACTTCAGATGGTAAAAAATCGGGAATCGACTACGATTTAGTGTTCACCACGTGCACAGGACCAATTTTAAAGGGCAACTTACCCCCCAAAATGACCCATTTTTAAGAGAAAGTACATCAAATGAGAAACACAAAAATTCAATTTTTAGAGGGGATAGAGCATCCGTGTTCCTAAAAAAATAATTTCAAAACATCGCATATATCGCTCTGGTGGCCGCCATCTTGCACTTTTATCGCGGGCTCAGAAAAACAGGTAATGACGTCACAACGTCACAAGAGTTCACGGCGTCAAGTTGTTTACGAGCGTTTGGTTGACTTCTTCCCCTGTTTCTGAGACGTTTTACTCAATATTTTACGAACGAAATACGGCCTGGTCATTCAATTAAAGGCATGTCAGAGTCTAATTCTTTTTCCGAAGACTCGGACAGCTCGAGAGACGATTTTGCTCAAGAATTTTTAGAAACGGACGAGTTTGTTTTACGGCCATATCAGTTCGAACCAGAAATAGAAATCTCCTCAGATGAAGAGTTCAGAGAAGGATCTGACAGTGACATTATTGAAGACGATGAACAAGAGAACAATCGACTAACAAATTCAGATTGGTAAGTTTTACTTCTTTCTTATCACGATAAAACTCAACTACGTATCCTTTTTTTACAGTCGTGTTTACCACTTTCTTGCACTGTATATTTATGCATTTTAATCTGCCTCACGACCTTTGCAACCAAAAGCAAAACCAACTGTCACAATTAAACATCGCTTGGTTGTCAATAAGTTATATACTGTAGGACACAGATTCAGGGATATAGTTGTGTCACAATTTGTGTATATACTCTCACTTGGGACAATCATTGATAGTGTTCAAAAATACTAAGGATTGTTTTATTTGTTAATAGGTGTACCTGCCAAATTATGGATACAATAGCTGAATGCATTTGTTGCCAAGAAATCCAAAAAGTAGTTGCAACATGCCAGTCTGTTGTTGAAGATGGAGATGCTGATGAACCACCACCATGCATTACTCAACATCCTGGATTCTTACCTGTTTGTGGCAATAAGTATGTTCTTCGAACCGCATGGGCTCAGTACAAACAGCAATACAGAGATGCTTATGAAGGCCCAGAGCAGAAGCAGTACAGACACATTGCATATAGACAACTAGCAAGATGGTGCTGGGGAGTTCTTGGAAAGGAAGTTCGGGTTGTTCTGCCCTCTTGTGCTGTCATGTGCATCAGAGCACACTTCCCTCCTCCTGGACTAGAGGAGGACTTTCAGTTTGAGGGTTTTCATTATGCAGATGATTAGCTTGATATAATGTTGCATGGAGTGAATATATACATTTTATTTATTCCTTACTTCAGTTACTATACAGAGTGGATTTTTTTCTATCAGGAAAAATTCCTGGAATTGCAATTTTTTGGCATATTTAATTGCAAGATAATTGAAAACAAAAACATAGACTAGAAAAAGCTGAGACCAATATGCATAAGAATCATGTATTCATTTAGGATGCAGTACACAGAAAGGTGTGTTATATAAATTTCTTTTTTATATAAAAAGCTTTTTGTTGGTACAAACATTTTTTGAATGTTTTACATATTTTATTATTAAAAACACACTAAACAAAATACCCAGCTGAATAGTGAACCTAGTGTACAAAGCACTAGTGAACACGATCACTAGCCAACCAAGCAAAATTTGCAGTTATACGAGTCCTGGCAGCAAAAAAGTTAAATATGCTGAAGCAAATGTCACCATTCAATTGGATATTTTTCTTTAATATATTCATACTGGGGGAGACTCCCATATATAAGGTAGTGTAGATAGGTAAAGAAAAGACCTCTTTTTTACAGTCAATTCTTACCTAAATGGAAATAATATTTTAATAAAATTTTCATTTGAACATCTAAAAGGTACTGCATACTTATCTGCCCGTTTCATCAGGTCCCCTTGTCATTTTTAAAAATTACATATTTTGTATATAGCATTTATACTTGGGTCTGTCGTGTACCTTTCCATATCTGGGAGCTTTTTTCATTAAGGGATATCTTTTACCAGTATTTTACACGACTGTCCAAAGATAGCCTGCAAAGCAGAGGGGGATTGGGACTTGAGGGAGGGGAAGAAGGACCAAACAGTGGAGGGTCATATGACCTGCAGGTACACAAAGGCTAATTCTAATTTAGATTATCTTGAAAACCTGGACCGGTGTTTCTGAATCAATTCCTGTTTATCCGGTGCAGGCAAACTTGCAATGTTTGCTGGTAGGTCTACTTCTTCAATTTCCTGGAGGTCAACTTCTGAGCCATCACACAATCCCAGCACTTTCTTTTGAAGCTCAGGAAGGAAAGAATAACTTTTCTTTTCCAACACAGGCTTAACTACCCAACACTTGTGCATTTTTGGGAAACATGGGCGGTATCTTGCCTCTCCCATCCTTGTCCCCGGCTTTTGAATCACAGCTTGGTTCCTTCCTGTGTTGTGGTTGTTGTCAATGGCTGCCAGTTGTGTTCTAGCAACCATACCCTTGTAGGAGAAGTGCTCTCTCTTTGGGCAGTACTTCAGGATCGTGGAGTGGTATACTTCAAGCCCACCTGTGTGACAGAAGTCAGTGAGCTTTGCCAAGTCCTTCAGCAGTTTTGGTTGAAGGACCACTTCTTCAAGGGCTACATGAGCTGCAGATCCTGGTTTTAGCCAGCACTTTTTACGAGCTTCTCTCCGGGTTAGTCGAGGATGGTCACATTTTTTGAAGATCTCTGCATCTCTCCAAGAATGCTTGTTTGTCACATGATGCAAGATAGAGACCCACTTCTCTCTCAACAGCTGCACACTACCATTGCATGTTGCTGCACACCACCACAGATGGTTTGAGACCGACTGGATCCAATGTGAAAGGTCAGCACTTTTTTTCAACTTGGCCTTCTTGTTGAGTTTCTTCACAACAGATTTTGACAAATGCCATACGTCATATTGGTGTTTGATGTGGCTGTAATCTTTTTCCATGGTGCTAGTGATTGAGGTATGTCTGTCAGTAGTTATCCTCTTGATGTTAATATCGTCCTCATCCTCAAGACTACCAAGACTCCTAATGAAACCTTCTTTCTCCATAGCATTTGAAGATGTTGTTTCTGTGACCTGAACCACAGAGAAGGAAACTATCTTCCCTGAGTCATTGTCCATAAATGTGTATGTACCATACTTGGCATTATGGCCAGGGCTGTCACACCGTCCATCCCCATTCAAGTATACAAGAGGCTTACTTGACAGTTCTTGTAAAACGGCTCTTCTTTCTCTTTCCCAGGTATCATTTATTACAGGAAATAGATACCTATTCTGATTTTGGTAAAAAACTTTTTCACTGATAAATCGTAACCCAAGACATGAGGCAAAGTTTTGGATTCTTGTAAAAGTGTTACCAGTGAACAAAATAGATGAGCAGATTAGAAGGTTTCCTACCGGTGCACGATTGATGAGAGGCTGGGAATTCCACAAGCAGTTGTGACCTTTCATACATATGGTTTTAACCGTTACTATGCTTCCTGTGCAGGTAATGTTGGTGTCAGTTACGATGGAACCACAGTTGATACAAAACCTGAACAGTTCACCTAGGCATGCTGCAAATACCAAATACTTTGGCTCTTTGATGTAGGTGTCAAAGTGATACTCAGGTTCAGACTCTTTGTCTGTTGAAGAATTTGTTTCTTGTGATGAGATAATGTATTCATCCTCTTCATCACTCGAAAAAAGATTCACTTCTTCATCTGACAAAGGAAAAGACCCACAGGACTTTGCAGATTTCTGTGGTGATACATCATTCTTGCAAGACTTTTGTGGTGACACACTCATGGGTACAGAGGGAGCAGTATAGCTGTATGGATGGTCATGCAGGATACTGTTCAATTGCTCAAATGTTGAATTTCCTTCTACTTGAATGCAGGCATCAGAAGTCTCAACACTAACATCCACATTTTCTGTTTGGGTTGAGGTGCTTTTTCGTATTGAAAGCTTTTCATCCAGACAGCACTGGACTCCAAAGTCCCTTTTGTTGGAAGGTGTTTCATCGAAGGAAACCTCCATATCAGATTCTTCAACCATTTCATCAAGTGCATGTGTAGTTGGAGTCAGTAGGTTATCCAATGTCTTATGGGGAAAAAGAAGTAAACATAATCATTTATAGAACAAATACAAATAACAATGAATGGCAGTTACTGGGGTTCTCACTGATTCCGATAGTTGAGACGACACTCAAGCTTTAATTGTTTATAGGACTTTCATTGACTCCATATGAAAGAGCGTATAACTTATTCATCCGCAATTCATCATAACTAAACCCGCAGCGGTAAACTTAGTATTAAGAATTTAATGCATTGGTTTGGTCTGAGCACAGTCACAGACCAGTCACGAAATAGCTCTAATATATATATAAGACTTACATATTACACTGACAATCTAGCAGTGCACGTGCGAACACAAACTACAAATCACCTACCTCTTTTTGTTGTTGTCGTCTTATACGGTTTTCTGTCGTAGCTCTTCTTTTACTAGGGATGGTTGAAAAGTTAAAAATACTTGGAATTGCATCAGCCTTTAACCTCCTTTTTCTTTTTTCGCCTGTTAGTTGCTCCATAAGGTCGGATTCGAAGCAACCATCCTCGAAGTGCTCGCTA
Source organism: Actinia tenebrosa (assembly GCF_029948245.1). Taxonomy (NCBI): domain Eukaryota; kingdom Metazoa; phylum Cnidaria; class Anthozoa; order Actiniaria; family Actiniidae; genus Actinia; species Actinia tenebrosa. Next base: position 17,086,544 of record NW_028292569.1, read on the forward strand.
CATACATAGCAATTCTTCAATGGCGGCAGATTTGCTCGTCTTAGACGAGAAATCCAAGCTTTCTGAATTTGTAAATCTTTAGGAATCTTGTGATAGCTAACATCTTTTGTTTTTGTCGAATAGTTAGTGCATTCAGGCACGCAACAATTAACCATTTTGTCGAAAAAGCCACTTCAAACTCTCATGCTTACAGAAAAACTCTACATATCCAAACACACGTTGACGTTGTGACGTCACACCTGAATGCGGTAATTTATCGCGGGCTCAAAGATGGCGGCCACCAGAGCGATATATGCGATGTTTTGAAATTATTTTTTTAGGAACACGGATGCTCTATCCCCTCTAAAAATTAAATTTTTGTGTTTCTCAATTGATGTACTTTCTCTTAAAAATGGGTCATTTTGGGGGGTAAGTTGCCCTTTAAAACTCGTACTCGTACTCGATCTCGTACTCGTCGTCGGATCTAAAGGTCGCTATTCACCAGTCGACATACAATTTCGGTACGGCTCTTGTGAAGTTCGACGTCTGACCCTAGCCTTAGTAACAAATAATCTTGGGTATTTAAGATATTGCAGCAGTTAAAAAAGAAATATTGGTTTAACTAAGGGTTTTAAAGTTTCGTTTTTTTCCTTCCTTTTATTTCCTTGCTTTTTCTTTCTTTCACTTTGGTTTTCGTTTCCTCATTTGTTGTTTTTTAAGTGTTTTCTTCCCTTGTGGTCTATTCCATAATACCAACATTTATTCTAACACCTGAACCAGTGCGACAAACGTCTCAAAACCCCCCAGCGTTTTCTCTCAATAACTCCTAAACAAATATATGCAATTACAGCATTTCCCGGCTTCTATCCAATTTATTTCAAAAACGATCATATTGAATGTGTTAGAAAATTACGCCCAATCGATATTAGTTAGCATTTGATCACCTTTCCGGCAAAAGAAAAATGCTGTACTCTATTTTTACAGTTTTTTCAGTGGCATCTTTTCTGATGATCATATCAAGCTGCTTGGGAAGTCAACAAGAAATTCGTTTTCAAGCAGCAAACACATCCATAATGAGAGATCCCGAAACCGGGCTAAACTTTGCTGTCTTCAACAAACACGAGCACAAATACCTCAATGTGACGCCATTTTCAGTAATCTCTGTAAAAAATCCAAAAATCTGCCAAGTGACTTGCGTTGGAAACAGAAAATGTTTGTCGTTCAATCTGGAGGTCAAGCAGAATGGGGAGAGGCGGAGATGTGAGCTCTTTTCTACGGACATATTCAACTCGTCGCAGCATTTCATCAGTGATGCAAACTTCGTACATTTCAGTATTAAGGTAATCCTTCAGCACAATATTTTTTATTTCGAAAGCTCTTTTTCTTTAATGCAAGAAGGAAAAACAAGGTTTTAAAATCGCGATTTAGCAAAGCTTCATGATATCTACACAAGAACGGAATGTAAAGTTTAGCCAATATTTATATGACTTTTATTGTAAAATGAAAAATAACTTTTCCCCTTGAAATGAATGATCGTGAATGTACTTTACTTTGACACAGAGGGCTTATAACTGCATTCGCAGGACTTGTCGGCAGATAAGTTTAAAATTAGTTTCCTAAATATAACTTATTCTGTCTGAGGCTCGAAATATATTTCCCTGTTACACAGTCCAACTTTCAGCAATGATAAAAAAAAGTGAAAATCTTAAAAGGTTTAGTTTCAGACTGGTACGTTGCTAGCCTCCCCCACAGCCGCTTTCAGTTTCGTCACGCAACGCTTTCTCCTATGAGTAGCTACTCAGGGGAGAAAGCGTTGCTTGACGACACTGAAAGCTGCTGTGGGGGAGACTACTACGTGGCCAAACTGCATGGAGATAAATAACGAAAGCCGTTACATAAGACTATTGCATTGCGTTTGAATCTAGAAAATTTGATCACGGATGAAAGTATTTTATAAAAATACAATTTTTTCATGATGAGTAGCTCTACAATAAATATGAGATTAAAGCAACAAGCGTCGATCTTGGCTAGGTTTCCATGACATTAATGATAATAATAAAAACAAACGAATAGTATTCGATAAAAATTAGCTTGTAGAAACAAAATTCTTATTCTTAACATATTTACCACTTACATTTTCTCCACTTTTTTTACGGTTTTTAAAGGTAGAAAAACGTAACTACTTCTTTTAAGCAACATTCCATCTTTGTCATTATATTTTTAACAAGCACAAAATATATATATGTGTGTGTGTGTGTGTGTGTGATACAACATCGATAATACTTTCCTTTTTTTGTAAATGTGGTAATAAGAAATAAACTCAATTATCAATCAGATTACCTAATCTATAGTAATTCACATTGCGAAAAGATCTAGGTTTCCTAATAACATTGAATCAAAACGGTTTTGACTTCTCATAGCTGTCACTTTCATAAAATAGCCTTTATTTCGTTGTCATTCGTTTATTTGTTTTCGGATAGAGATGAAAAAGGAGACTGGGAATCTCTTTGTGGGTGCATTGTACGTTTCATTTATTATTAATTGTGAGAGAAACATTGGGGGAAAAAATAATTGTCGCTGACAGATTTAAAAAGGGACTTCATGAGCACAAATCGAACTTCTAGCTCAAACTGAACAAAGACCACGACTCCAGGAATTAAGATTGTAATACTGTATTTACGATAATATTTGAAAATGTTAAAGCAAAGATCGAGTTTACATCTTGAATAATTGATAACGACTAGTGGTAACTTAGTCTGGGCATTCGTGGGTGTTTTGAAAATCAAAAAGTAAAGATTATCGAAGGAATTATTTTAAAAATACCGTGAATTAGTGTACACTGACGTTTTGCGAAATGAGGAGGCATTTATAGTTATTTGTTGTTCCTCGTAACTCGAAACACCGGCTTCTATGTGAAAACTAACTTGCAATAATTTCGATAAGAGCAATGGGAAAAACAATGACGCATTCCAAATTTTATTTATGTGTGCCAGTAATGTTTTGTATGTTAAATGATTACTTCTTATACGTCACAGCATTAGCATATGGCATGGAAAAACCTTTATAATTTCAAGAAGCCGCACTCAAAGTATGAAATATTTTCGGGTTATTCCACATCTTACCCCATGTAGAATCAATACTGTGAATATTGTCAGAAGGGTGATAGGCACTTCACTTTAACCAAAGTGAAATAGGAAAATAAATTATTGCAACCTAGGAAAGTGCGCTGTATAAATCAGTTTATACGAATACGAATTTGTATCTTTTTTATTTGCGCGTTTATACGTTTATTTGTTTTATAGGGGGAGGAGTAATTTTTTTGGGGGGGGAGGGGGGGTCAGAGCCCCCCACCCCCTCCCCTCCCCAGCTCCTAGGTTCTTGCTACGCCCCTGCAGTTAGTTGTCGTTGTCGTCGTAGATGTTGCAAATTTTAAGGTCACTATTATTAATTCTAACACAGCATAAGCCAAAAGCAAAGCAATAGAGTTAGAAATAAAACATCAGGGGCATTAAAAAGCGAACTGATACCGTAAATACATTATGGCAAGAGAAAATAAACTAAGAGAAGGAACCCCCGTGCCCCATCATGTGCACATTTTGATGCTATTTTTAGAATCATTGATGCTATTTTTAGAATCATTGATGCTATTTTTAGCTCGTTACCATGCCCGCGCTATAGTCATGCTTTCTTTAATGCCTCGCTTTAGGACACGAAAAGCTACAAAAAAACAGACTTTTGTTTACGGCAAGACTAGAAGCCGCCTACCCTCAAGAAATCAACCAATCAGGTTCTTCGCTCAAAATATCTCCAAGCTAAAAATAGCATCAAACTGTGCACATGATAGTTACAAGGCTATATAGGTAGGATTCCTTCTCTTAGTTCATATTCTATTGATTATTGTTTATATCTTGAGTAATGACGTTAGCTGAAATCGTTCTATATTTATCAGCAGTACTTATCTGGTTAGGTTTTCCCACAAAACAGATTATTTAAAATGTTTCCTTTCTTTTTGTTCTCTTCGTTAGTCTTCATGTGACCCGATTCCCTGTGAGAACGGTGGAACATGTGTGCCATTCTACACCAACAACACGCATGTGTGTCAATGTACAAGTGCATATAACGGATCGGCATGCGAAAGTAAGTCTCTGATTCCATTTCATTTTCCAATTGGTGCTAGCAGTTAAGTTTAATCACGGGTAGCCCAAGCTTGGTTTCTGTGGTGTCATGTTATAAGAAAATGTATGGGGATTCTTCAAACATTTCAATATAATCATTGAAACTTAAAATAAAGCTTCGAAATTTTACCTGATCATTGAGAAATATCACTTCTTTCGCTCTGTGTGGTTATTTTTTGAATTTAGCCCGTTTTAAGGAACTTTTTCCCCCGCCTCTTGGGAAAATTCAAAAAAATAATTGTCTCAGACTGGATCTTATGTGAGTTACGTTTGTTTGTTGTGTTGTTCTCTCCCTTGCCACGAGGGTTTTCTCCGGGATCTCCGGTTTCCTCCCTCCGTTAAAGGGCCACTTGGACGAAAATCGCTCCAAAATTAAAACTCTTTCATTCGAGCTGGAACTTTGCTGAAATAATCTAGGATACATTAAGAACCACCCACTGGAATATCTTTCTGATATTCGAAAGGAAAGGGCCAAAATTTTACGATTTATTTTCGTCCGCCATTAATTTCTTTGAATCACAGAATTCGACTCAAGAAGACTGGCACGAGTACTTATGACGTCATTTACTCAACCCAAACCAAAACATTGGTGGGTAATGTATGTGCCATGTTCGTAAAACTCGGTTTATTTGGTTTATCCAGAAAATATTTAATGTTTCATTCGGTTTCCTAACTACTATATGACCAAACAATGTCTAGGCGCTGAAATTTTTCAGTTTCAATAATACTGACGATCATAATTCGAAAATTTCAATACATCTCGGCAAGCCAAGAATCACAACAAAGTAGGACGCATGGACGAGATTCTAGCGGTTCCATCGCGCGAAGTGACTGAGATATTCGGGATTCGAATCATTTTAAGGATAACAATTTTTCAAGGTATATTTACATACAAGGGCAAAGAACAACCCCACAATTTGGGTCCGCGAGACATCCGACACAATGAAAGAAAAATCTACGAGCTGAGTGACAGACGCCGCTGTCGCGCGAGTAATAAATAAGAAACCTTTGACATGTTCTATTACAAAGATGATATTAGATAATCGTATGTTTGTACCTATTCAATGCATAATAAACATTTTGAAGCAAATAATAACCGTTCTGTAGTAAATCAGCTAGGAGAATTACGAGATCACATTCTAAATTATTCGGCACATAGATCTAAGTATATTGTCACAAATCTTTATATCACAACGCAGAATTCAAAAGGCAATCGGTTGTTTTCATAACATCAATCACTATTAGATTACATTGAAACTTCAAATTTAAGATCTTTATATCATGGACAGTAGGTAGCAAATACAAATAATGAAATGAACGTAAGGAATTTTTATGAAAACCTCTTCCCAAGCATTGCTTCTTCTTCTAGTTCGGCTTCATCTTCATACATTATAATTTATGGTTCTAACTCTTCAGGATTGACAAAGCGAGCGTCCAAAGGAGTTTCCATCATATTTGAAGAGGTATCAAAGGTTTAAAAAAAGTCTGTTTAGAGATTCTTTTCACGATAACGCGTTTAAAACATCAAATAAACTTCAGGTAATTTAACAAGAAATGTATAGTCAAAACGACGCTAACATGACAGCGTTGAGTAAACGACGTCACAGCGTAAAACTGCTGTACATAATGACTCGTTGGCCGTGACACAAAGAAATTAATGGCGGACGAAAATAAATCGTAAAATTTTGGCCCTTCCCTTTCGAATATTAGAAAGATATTTCAGTGAGAGGTTCTTAATGTGTTCAAGATTATTTCAGCAAAGTTCCAGCTCGAATGAAAGAGTTTTAATTTTGGAACAATTTTCGTCCAAGTGGCCCTTTAAAATCAACATGTGAGTTGAGTGTTGTATGTTGTAAATATAGAACGTAGTGGTAGTGCGTGTGGAGGGAACGATGGATGGATGGATGGATGGATGGATGGATGGATGGATGGATGGATGGATGGATGGATGGATGGATGGATGGATGGATGGACAGATGGATGGATGGATGGATGGACAGATGGATGGATGGATGGATGGATGGACAGATGGATGGATGGATGGATCAGATGAATGGATGGATGGATGGAGGAATGAATGGATGGATGGATGGATGGATGGATGGATCAATCAGATGGATGGATGGATGGATCAGATGGATGGGTGGATGGATGGATCAGATGGGTGGATTAATGGATGGGTGAATGAATGGGTGGGTGGATGAGTGTGTACATAAAACTTTCATTTCTTTATTAATAGACACTCGTAAAGGCGAGTGCAATTAAAGTACTTTCAAAACATTACTCGTGTCTATTAATTTCCAAATTGTACTCGAGATCGTGCGATTTCCTATACATATTGATCTATCATATCTATCCACGAACCATACATTTTTTCATTAATGCTTTCAATTGGTGTATCTTACTAGACTTGCTGATTAAGAATTGTGAAGACACTGAGGAATCCGGAATTTGTAATGTCAATAATGCAAACGGAAAGGTACTGCAGGTAAGCAGGAAATAACTTTTATACCAATGCACTGATTTACCAACACAACGATATACATTGGTACAACAAATAATGTTTACAGTATGAGCGACCGTGTTGTATCGGCTATATAATCACGATCCTGAGGCGAAGCCCATACAACAGGACGCGACTGTTGTAAACAGCTTAATTCATATGCGAATTATATACAACCACTAGTGCTTTATCAGAACTGCATATATCCACTAGTGGTCATAAGTAATTAGCATATTCATTGTAAGGGTTTTATCGGGTTTACATAATATTCATGTGACCTGATTCCTGAGATGGGATTGGCTTTGACCCTCATAATTATTCATACATTTTTCAAAACAGGAATATACACTAGGACACTAATACACCAGCACACCATGCAATACTACACTGCTACAACACAATGCTATACTACAGCTACAGTACATCACTACACTTATACAAGAGCACATTAGTACATTGATACAAATACAAACCTATACACTGATGCAACAACACACCGATACACCAATACTCTGCTACAACAGTACAAGAATACACTGATACAATCGCACTTCTATACATTTATACAACAACCCACCGATTTAACGGATCCGATATAACAACACACCAATTCATTGACGCAATTCATTCTAAACCTATACACTGATACAACAGCACACCAATACATTGATACAACAACACACTGATACAACAGCACACCAATACATTGATACAACAACACACTGATACAACAGCACACCAATACATTGATACAACAACACACCAAAACATTGCTACAACGACAACAACACACTTATACAACAGCACACCAACACATTGATACAACAACACACCGATACAGTAATACAAAAATACACCAATACATCAATACCCCAATATACTTATAATAAACTGTTATACCAACACACAGATATACGCCAATACAATATAATTGCTACACCAGTTAATCAATACACCAAAACATCAATATACACTAATGCGACAACACACTGATTCAACAATACACCAATACACTGATACAACAACACACTGATACAACAGCACACCAATACACTGATACAACAACACACTAATACAACAGCACACCAATACATTGATACAACAACACACTGATACACTGTTGTACTTTGGTTCCGATTCAGGATACGAATATTGTATTCAACTGACCTTGTTTTCATGCTCATTTAAGAAGAATTAGCTTTTTCATTAATATATCTTTACTAAATGCAACATTTTACATTTAAAAATTTAAGAATAAACAGGTTGCATGAGGGAACATACTGAGGTTACAAAAGGGAGCTCTAGGTTACGAAAGCGAGCATGCTCCCCAATGTATCGTCCCATGTAAGGGAATCCGGAATCCGGAATCCAGCACTCTGGAATCCGGAATCCAGGCTTGGGAATCCGGAATCAAGTTTATAATGGAATCCGGAATCCACTCTTTTGGAATCCGGAATCCGCTACTTTGAAATTCAAAGTATACATTCAAATGCTATCGCCTTGACCTAGAATGAACCGATGTAGCCCCTCCCCCACTGTGTAATATCTCCACCAAGAATATCTGTCATCAGATGCTGATTTGATTGATAGAAGATTCTATCTACTTATACTGGCAAGTATATCAAATATAATTTTCATCTGAAAATTAACGATATGGAATCCGGAATCCGCAATACAAAAATTTTGGAATCAGGAATCCAGACCCTTGGAATCCGTAATCCAGAGTCTTTGCATCCGGAATCCACCATAAGTCCGGATTCCCTTACATGGGGCGAAATGTAACTTGACTCAGGTTACAAAAGGGACCATCAGGGTACATTATCTATTTTTAGAATATAGATAGATAATATAATTAAATAGATAAATATGTATGTTTATATATATATATATATATATTGAAATAGCCAATTATTTTCAAGGTTTACCGCCATGTGACAAAAGATTATAATTGGACTTTGATTGCACGATTTTCAAACAAAGATAATAAAAACTGGCTCCAATCAGGCGGTCCGTGGTGGTATGATACCTTAGCTGCACATGGCAGCACTACTGATCCTTCCATCAATGAGGACATGGTATCGCCAGCACTCTGGTCACTTCAAGGCCGTGAAATAAAACTTACTCGTTCGAATGATTATTTCCATACTCCTCTCCTGCAAACGGTTTCCAACTGTATGGACTCTCACACTTTCCGTTCTATGATTACAAGTTACGGGAACTTTCGAACAACAACCTGGGCAAATAGCAAGTGCCTTGCACGCTGCAATGTAGCATACAGTGGAGATTACTTATCGGTTATTGGATTTTCCTGGGCTAACTGCAGTGGTACCATTCAAGATAGCCAGAAGATTGGGTTTTGGTGTGGCGGTAATGAGGGTAATTATGACGGGTCAGTGATGATGATTGGTGGAGGAGGTGACGGATGTAACAGGGCTGACCATGGTATTGCAATCACTGAGGAAAATAAACCAAAATTTGGAGAAGGATGCGATTTTGGAGATTATACGAGTTCGATAGGCCATTGCTCACCCGACTCGAAGTACTATGCAATCAATTTGTGGATCCGGGAATAACGTTCAGCAAAGAAGGTTTTATAGATCTAAAGTATTTGAATTCGCTGCAGCAGAGCATCGATTTTTTACTTTCAACACTGATTATAATAATGCTTTGTATTTGTTGTGTGGGTTGAGTGCGAGGGAATAGCATTTTCACGTTTAGAAAAAAACAACCACGCCCTATTTGTAATTGTTTGATTTCGGGTTTGAATTTCGATGGAAAACCTGTCTCGGGTTTTGAATTCAGCATTCATACTAACAGGGAAGAGCAGGGCTGAATTCAAAACCCGAGACAGGTTTTCCATCGAAATTCAAACCCTCCTCAACATTAAAAATAGGGCTTGGTTGTTTTTTAAACCAGTTAAAACGCACGTGCTCGGATTTGCATTGAAATTCAATGCAAACCCTCGCCCTAGCGTTTTAACCTTTATGTAAAAATAGATATCGCAAAACCTTGTTTGATCGAAATGCGGACAAACATTGCAAGATATAAAACAATATATATATATGTATACTACAACCTTTTTGCATAGCCTTTTGCAAAAATTATGGCCGCTTCCAATATATATACAAGTATATCAAAAGCATATCAAACATTATGGGATATAATTTTTTTTTTTTTTTTTTTTGAGTTGTCTATTAATAGGGCTTTCTATATATATATATGTATATATATATATATAGTTTTATTTATTCATAATTTATTTCGTAGATTTTTTCCTTTTCTTATTTTCTTTTCTTTAAGCAGGACCCACATTAATATAATTATATATATTATTGAACTGTTTATCATATTAGCATGCAGTGCGTTTAGATGAATACAATGCAATAGTAGCTACCCTTAAAGGAGCACAGCCAAAAACCGCGTGCTCGTTAAAGAATTTTGTCAAGATTTTTCATGCAGGAAGAGTAAATCATACTATAGTCCATGCTTAACTAAATGTCCTTCTTTGATCATTGCTTTGACCAAGATGCCTTTTTTTGATTATGGTATACGATTGATTCTTGTGCTTGTAAATATTTTAGTATTTGAAGTGAGGTGATTGCATTTAATTCATAGAGGAATGTCTCTGCGTTGTCTCTTGTATAAAATCAATAGTAGATTCTTTGGAGTGGGAGAGTTTCATACTGCAAACACATCTTGAATAATGTAGGTCATCCACTAAAATATAGAAAAAAAAAGTTTTTATATATAAGAGTAAAGAACGTTTTACATGTGGAGTCCCTAGCTCATAAAATAAATCCCAGCTTTGTGATCGTTTTTACCCTCCTTCTCTCATATAAAATCACCAATGTTTTACTTTACAGTTGGTATTAAATTTGTTCTTAAAGATTGAATGGATCACCGAATCGTGAAACATGAAAATGGATTTCATCATAACGTACGTACTAGACTGCATGGTTCAGTCGGGATTTCAGAAAAGGGATGGACCCGAAGCATACTGAAGAATGCCCACACTGAATTCTTTGTAAAAAAACATCAACCAAACCAAGAAATAGGTAAATGGTCAGGCCAACATCCCAAATAATTGGCAGAAGGATAGTTATGAAATTCGATCATATATTAGACCTACAAAAAGCATTGAATTATATTCTTACTTTATTTCAGTTTCATTTCGGTCCTGAAGATTGTTTGACCAAAGGTATCCCAAGCTTTACCATTAAGGCCCGAGATACTGCACCATCCCCACCACCAACCATATTTTCCACCCTGAGCACAATTACATGAACATGCATCGTTATCCTTATCAAATGTGCTAAACCTCCTGTTGTTGGCGATCCAATATGAATTTGAAGAATTCGCAAGGGCATCTCCAGCAGTGCCTGAGTATCCGCTCGTTCCCAGGCGATAAAAATCACTCTCGTCGGAGATAGAGAACGATGAATACACAGCATATCCCTTGTTCCCTGTTGGAGCCTCCAGATCAATGCGCAGTTTTGTAACTTGTCTCTTGGTCAGTCGGTAGACTTTCTCAAGGCCCAACCAAAACTCACCATTCAGGTTACCAAAACCGGTTTTATGGTCTTGCCACCCACGGGTAAAGTTCACCAATTCGTAGTCGCGTCTTTGAAACACAGTCCACCCTCCACCATCTGTTGTCATGTCGCAGTAGACTGGGAAGGAGCCTTTTCCATCAGGATCGATTTGATAGACTCCATCTGCAGTGTAACCAGCTGAACGCAGCTCTGAGCAATCACTGTAAACTAAATCACGTAATATAATTAGTGAATAACATGTTTTTTACAGTCATGTATATATATATAATGCATTGGCCAGTTCAACACAAACGCAGGGATCAGCAACATACGCACGACAAACAAGTTGCAGCCTTTATTTATAAGTAAGGCGGGATACGGAGTACGTTTGCAGATTTGTCTGGATCCTTTTCACCAATCCGCTTGCAATTCAAACAATATTTTTATACTCACAAATTTTGCAGTCTTTTCCTTTTGTTGCATTACATACGCAATGATATTCGTCATTTTCGTAGTCAGGGCAACACAATCCATTGTTCTGACATGGATCCGGCTCACACTTGTTCTATAAAGAAAAATGGGATGCTTAGAATTACTTCATACGTCTTTGATCAATGGAATTTGGAGCAATTTAATTGACTGACAAGATAAGTGAATCATTGTGCTGGGATGCAGTATTGATCAGCTGTACCCACCCTGATGCTAAGATGTGTGAATCCTTGTGCTGGGATCCAATATTGAGTCGTACCTACCCTGATGTTAAGATGAGTGAATCCTTGTGCTGAGATCCAATTTTGAGTCGTACTTACCTTAATGTTAAGATGAGCGAATCCTTGTGCTGGGATCCAATATTGAGTCGTACCTACCCTGATGCTAAGATGAGTGAATCCTTGTGTTGGGATCCAATATTGAGTCGTACCTACCCTGATGCCAAGAGGAGTGAATCCTTGTGCTGGGATGCAATATTGAGTCGTACCTACCTTAATGCTAAGATGAGTGAATCCTTGTGCTGGGATCCAATATTGAGTCGTACCTACCTTAATGCTAAGATGAGTGAATCCTTGTGCTGGGATCCAATATTGAGTCGTACCTACCCTGATGCTAAGATGAGTGAATCCTTGTGTTGGGATCCAAAATTGAGTCGTACTTACCTTAATGCTAAGATGAGTGAATCCTTGTGCTGGGATCCAATATTGAGTCGTACTTACCTTAATGCTAAGATGAGTGAATCCTTGTGCTGGGATGCAATATTGAGTCGTGCCTACCTTAATGCTAAGATGAGTGAATCCTTGTGCTGGGATCCAATATTGAGTCGTACCTACCTTAATGCTAAGATGAGTGAATCCTTGTGCTGAGATCCAATTTTGAGTCGTACTTACCTTAATGTTAAGATGAGCGAATCCTTGTGCTGGGATCCAATATTGAGTCGTACCTACCCTGATGCTAAGATGAGTGAATCCTTGTGCTGGGATCCAATATTGAGTCGTACCTACCCTGATGCCAAGAGGAGTGAATCCTTGTGCTGGGATGCAATATTGAGTCGTACCTACCTTAATGCTAAGATGAGTGAATCCTTGTGCTGGGATGCAATATTGAGTCGTACCTACCTTAATGCTAAGATGAGTGAATCCTTGTGCTGGGATCCAATATTGAGTCGTACCTACCCTGATGCTAAGATGAGTGAATCCTTGTGTTGGGATGCAATATTGAGTCGTACCTACCTTAATGCTAAGATGAGTGAATCCTTGTGCTGGGATCCAATATTGAGTCGTACTTACCTTAATGCTAAGATGAGTGAATCCTTGTGCTGGGATGCAATATTGAGTCGTGCCTACCTTAATGCTAAGATGAGTGAATCCTTGTGCTGGCTTCAAGTAGCTGGGCTTGGTGTACATGTCGGTAGAAAGAAGCTCACAAATGTGAAGGCTGTCATTCTCAGGTTGGATCTTAAAGTTGACTGATCCACACCAAGGCCTGCTTCTTGTACAAGCGAAGACACAAGCCATTTTATCGGTAACTTTGGTCGTCGTTTTTAGGGCATTCACCAAACCCGATGGTATGGAGAGAATATGATCGGGTTTGTTATAGAACAAGAACTCTCTATTGTGGTTGTTGGCTGATGCACTGATGTAGTGTATGGTACAGGCGAGGACTAACGCCAGGCAAGGTATAACCCATCTCGTAATTCCAGATTTGATCGACAAGCGAAGGCCGAACATCTTATTTCTCCTGCCGGTTAAGTGGTCTTCCAAGGCTGATTTATTTATCGAAGGTTTTGAGCTCTGAAGCAGGTGATCATTATCTCAAGGGCTTATGCACGATAATTAATTATTTTATTTAATATTTTTTAATTAATATTTCTTAATTCCCTACCAGCCAACATCCGTGATACCTCAGCTTTGCTGCTTTTAAACAGGCACTTAAGTCCTTTTTTCGTAACTAACCATAGTTTTATATATATATATATATATATCATAGTCATATTTTCATGTATGTAAACGCAATGTGACGTATGTTTTATTCAGAGCCCCGTTTAAACCAGCTATGCTGAACAGGACATCTCTGCTTAAATATTGTCCATAAATAAATAAATAATGTAGTTAATACAGTTATTATTTATTTATGTTTACTGTACATTACAAAAAGGGGCCTTAAAACTCGTTAACGCTTCTCATTGAACTCTAAAGCAGGTGGTTATTATGGACGGCGACGTCAACCGGAAGTGTAAATAATTTCTCTTTGGGGTTCTGTTCATTGGAGATTTCATTCAAAATATTGTCAGTAAAGTCAACTCATCCATAGGGAAGACAGACTTTGAAAGCGCGAAACCCCAGAGTGAAGTCGTGTACACTTCCGGTAGACGTCGCAGTCGCATATTTTGCAAATCTTAAAGCCCCTATTAGCTAATTGGCGCCGATTTTTCCATAATAATATAGAAGACTTACTTAAACCACATGGTTAGACTAATGATCATAACATTTTATTAATATCACTTGTTAACTCCGATCACGTAAACATGTTGCAAGGATTTCGTTCAACCAATTAGGGTTTTCTCTTGATTATATTCTCCATTTCTATTATTTTTGAATTTATAGTTTACTTTTTTGTGCGTGTTGAAAAAAAAAACCTTTGAACTACATGATTACTGTAACATTAACTGAATATGGGGCCTTATATTAAAAATCGTCAAGGCGCGCGCTGTTTTAACTTATTAAATCGCATATCAAAGGAAAAAAATAAATTTCAAAAGTATTCATATGTGAACAGTGTAGTAGTGTGGTTGCAGTATTCATGTGTGGTTTTCTCTTTTCAGAGGTTAAAAAATTTGAAACATCAATATGTAAATGAGATAACGTAAATTCAAGAATTTGTTAGACTTTGCTGTGTAATTTACGACAAGTGTTCTGAAGTGAAATAACCTAAAAGTGTACAAAACCAAATATTTCTGTTACAAGGATGATTTGCAAATAAATGACAAAACATCAGTACTTTCCACAGCAGCATTTTTGTATTATAGAAATTAGTCTTGAATTTACGTCATCTCATTTGCATATTGATATTTCAAATGTTTATATCTCTGAAAATAAAAGTTTTACATACAAAAATACTGCAACCATACACTGTTTATTTAGCATTTAGCATTTACCTCACATCAAATCATAGTTTTAAAAAAACGAAAAATATAAACAAATTACAAGCAGATGAGAGGAAAGGGATACCATCACAGGTTTCCCCAATTACGACGGTCCCTTGAATAAAATGACATTAAATTATTGAACATTAACTTAATTACAGGAGGAAAAAATTTTTGCTAATGAGCTTCATTTGATGCAGACAGTCTACTGCAGTCATCAATGTTGTAGGTTGCTCGTAGAGCCGTATACAAACACAGCGTTCTAGTACTTTGCCAAGTATGGACAGGAGAGAAATTGGACGGTAGTTTTCAGCAAGTTCCTTTGAATCTTTTTTTGTGACATCAGCCAGTTTCCATTCTGAAGGGAGTTTTCCCAAGAGTAAAGAAAGATTGAACATATTGCAGTTGCTAGGTACAAATTGGTGAATCATCACCAGCGACTGATGAAAGGCTTTCAGGCTCCTTGCGTTCAGATATTCACATATAAGTGATTTTGAATTTTTTTTCCTGGATATACACTTTAATGGTTCTGAACTTTGAAGCAGGTGGTTAATTAGCTTAATTGCCAGGGCTTTAGCATAATAATACACAAGTATTAATGAAGTTCTTTAATTTT
Organism: Actinia tenebrosa; assembly: GCF_029948245.1. Lineage (NCBI taxonomy): Eukaryota > Metazoa > Cnidaria > Anthozoa > Actiniaria > Actiniidae > Actinia > Actinia tenebrosa. The sequence continues at coordinate 17,101,983 of NW_028292569.1, forward strand.
ATGATTTTAAAAACATGTTTTACACTTATTTACTTATTTCCTAGTGATGGACAACTCGAAAAAAATGAAAAGGATCATAACCCATAATTTTTGATAAACTTTTGATATACTTGTATATATGTACGGATCCATCCAAAATTTTAGGGCGGGGGTGGGGGGGGGGGGGCTAATTAAGTTTAGGGGGGCTAATTGAGTTTCTTCCGTCAACACAACTAAAAACAAAAAAAAGCATATAATTTTTCAGTTTTGCTTTCTTTTTTTTACTGTTGAAGGGGGGCTTCAGCCCCCCTTTGCCCCCCCGATCCGCCCTTGCATATGATTATAATTTGAAATCTATTAGTAATGGAGGAAATCTTGTTTTACATATAAGCCCCATGGCTTTTATATCAGACATCCTCGCCATTATAGCTTTATAAATATCCCTTCATTATATATTTGAAATGTATATAAATACAATGGCCAATAAACTGTTATTTAAGCAATGGTCAATGCTTAGCGGATAGTTGGGAGAGCACGATGGTAGCGTAAGAGTTGCACGAACGCGCGTTATATCTTAGTTACAGTATGTTATAAATCGTTATGGTAATTCCTCGTAGTAAATTTAGCTTTTGAGAAGCCAATTGATTTGGATGTGTTTTTTGCTTCTTTTTTTCAAAAAGTCAAAATTAGAGTTGCATAAGTACCACCATGGATCATTCATGGTACCACACGTCCTACTTCTAACACAGGATTCCCTCACAAACCTTTTTGATAATTCCAAGAAAGCATATAGTGGGCACCCTGTGGAGAAACCGCTGTCAATAGTTATTATGATGATTGCTCACTGGAATCAAGCTTTCAAGATCGAAAAAGTACATTTTTTCTTCATAAAAATGGGTTCAGGTAGGTAAAAGAGTCCAAGTATTACATAATCTTTCCATGAACTAATTTTTCTTGCCAAATTGAAGTACGTAGGGCTATTTTAATTGATTTTAAGCAAAGGCATGCATGGATGAGAATCATTCAATCCTCTCGCTAACAGCAGAAAGTTTCCTTAATCTTTTTGCAAGGATTTGAGTATAAAATGCCTGGATATTCATGATATCAGTGTGTCGAAGAGAAATTAACAGGGCTTCCTTTCAAGCTTTTAAACAAAGTTTTTGAATTGGGTATTAGGGATTTTTGATCAGTAACAGAAAGCTTAACTTTATTTAGTAAATTTATATTAGTTTTTTGTTTTCTGATTTATAAGCCAATTACCCGAAGCTCAAAGAGAATGTCTATAAAGACTTTTAGGACAGCGTGAAAACTGTATTCATTATCATGAAGTGAAAATAATATACAGAAATCTATCTAGACTTTTTTTTCTCCCAGCAAGTCGAAACACCATGCATGATCAAGAATCCAAAGATTTTGATTTGAATGACTCCCTCATTAGTCATGCAACTCTATATATAACTCTATATAAAAATATACCGTGACAGCTGTACGGTCTATAATTTTTCCAATAGTTGCCCCCTTGGCATAATGTCTTAATTGAAACAATAGAATTCAAGATTGCATGTGACGTCAAAGCAGCTCGATCTGGAGGACAAAACAAAAGAATTCCAATCTCCTGAGAATTGGAACCTATTGATTTGTTCCCCAGATTGAGCTGCATTCAAAAGGGATGCAAGGGGACTATTCTATCAATAAATATATTTTTTCTCTGGGTCCAGTTGTGCGAAGGGTGGATAGTGCTATCTGATGAATGAATTCTTATCCAGTGGATAAGTTGATGCTGTTATCCAATAAATTTATCCACTGGGTAAGATTTATTCATCGGATAGCACTATCCACCCTTTGTACAACTAGGCCCTGATGTATACCTGTATACAATGTATACCTGTATGCACTAATTAACATATTAGCCTGTAATTCTATCATTCCTGAGAAAGGCATACTGAAACATCCAGGAATTGAAGTATAATTACCCATGAGTGACAACTCCTTATATTTTCCATTATTCTTTTCTAGATGAAGCTTTGTCATACATAGATGTATCTTCTCCATATGGTAAGAAAAATCAGTTCTTAAAGACTACTCATGAAAAAAGCAAAACTTGATACACAGCTCAACCCTCCCTCAAATATATACATATAGCAAGAAATGATTTGGTGGATAAGTATCTGGTTCTTATTCATGATAATATGATCATCATCATTACATGCTTTTTACAGATGACTTCCACTGCATATAATGATTTAGCCTACTTGGTGGATAATTTTCGGTTTAATGTTTGTATCATCATCATTCTCATCATCTTAAGCCTGGTTTTCACTGCGGTGCAATTTAAGATACCTTATTTCAGTGAAAACAAGTCATGAAATAAGCACCAACGCAACTAGTGCCATGCCCCTTCTGTACTGTGGTGATTGTTAAGATTGGTCACATGACATGTAATAATCATCCGCCACTGTTGCTCTTGCACTGTGTTTCATTTTCACTGGCGCAGCATAAGTGCAAGGACAAGCGCAAGCATAACAAAAAAGAAAATTTTTGATCCTTGTGCTTGTGCTTATGCTTGTGCTTATGCTTGCATTAGAAAGTTTTCAAGGTAAAATAAGGCTGTTTTATTTTAAATTTTTGATCCTTGTGCTTGTGCTTGTGCTTGCACTTATGCTTTGCCATAGTGAAAACCAGGCTTTAATGATCATTGCATGTGATCATCATGCAACATGAACATTTTTATTCATGTTAAAGATGATTTTAGAAAGCTACGACCTGAATATCTTGACAAATTTATTGCTGAACAACTTCAACCCAATGAAGAATTTCATAATTTAGCTTCCACTGCTTTGGAAAACCTTTATCATTACCTTCAAAAAAGTATGCAACCGCAAACTGTGAAGAGGCTTATAAAGGTAGGCAAAAAATATCATTCAATCCTTGTGCACCAAACTTTGTAAAAGACCCTGTTTTATAAACATTAGACCTTAATATTATGATATTTCTTCCATTATTACAATAGGTTTGTCATTTTGCTTTGTTGGATACACAAATAGATTTCCCATGGACAATTTATATAAAACAATCGACCCAAAACAGTGTCACCCACTTCAGGGGCCAATCCAGGGGGTTCTGCATTCAAGTAGCACTCCCCTGCAAAATATGCCGAACCCCCCACAACCTTCCCCTGAATGATCCTTTTACCTTCCATTTTTCCCAATGAAAAAAGCAATAAATGACATTTCTTGCTTTCAAAAATGGATGCTGTCACATGTTCAAACAAATCATGTTTTTTTACCTACACAGGGAGGATCGATGGGTAAAGGAACTGCATTAAAAAGCAGGTCAGATTTAGACTGCATTAAAAAGCAGGTCAGATTTAGACTGCATCCTTGTCATGAATGGTGTCAGAGATGCTCGTGATTTAAAGGAGAAAATTGGTGGAATTTTAGCTCAGCTCTGTGATTTTCTTAACAAAAATCCGTTAAAAAAACGTGGTTGGGGAATCAGGATCATTAGGGACAACAGATTCATGGTGCAGATTGAGATGCGACATTTAAACCGGAATAAAGCTGTAGAAGTTGACATTTTGCCAACATTTGATGCAGCCGTGAACAACGGTAAGTTTATAGTAATGTATTTTCCCTGGGGGCTCTCAACTACAAAGCCTCAGGTATAGTAAAGATATGGGGAGGATCAGCCCGAGGCGGAAGGAGCGAGCGCTCCGCAAATTATAGTTGTCGTCATCGCTGCGGGGAGGTGGGTGGGGCTTCGAGAGTTAAGGAGTAAATTGCTGTGATGGAGACTGAGAGAGATTTATAGTCAGATTTCTGAATTCATAACTAAACTCTAATTGCGATGATGCAATCCAATCCCAAGAGGTAGAAATTTCATGCGAGAATGGGAGTTATGTGAAGATTCGGCTTTTTCGCAGAGACGTCCCCAGAGAAAATAGAGCCTACGGGGTCTTGATAATCATTACCGTCTCATGCGAAAAGCGAATTCAATGCAATAATTGTTTTATTATACATTTTGTAAACTAAGAATAAATATTTAATTCTGCTTTCGAAAAATTAGCAAACGTATTTCAATCTTCATTGTGACCCTTGGAGTAAACTTGACATGATAAATGTATTATCTGCAGTAAAACCAACAGATGATAGATTTTTTGAATCATATTTAGTTAATTACATGAAATCAGGGATTGGCTGGAGCTTCTCTCCCAATCAGTAGCAATATAGTAAGTAAAATGTGTTTATCGACAGAAATACTTGTTTTATTGTCACTAATGTTAATCCGCGTTAAAGAGTTCATTTATATCTCTGCCATCTCATGGTATGCATCTGTATCAAACGGCTAAGAGTTGTGCTTATTTTGCGCTGACAGGAAATTCTCTCCGCAAGCTTTATCGTTCCATGGCATTATACGACTATGACACACAACAATTCTGCTCTGCAGCACTAGCAACGTTACAGCGTGATTTTATAAAGACTAAGCCAACTAAACTCAAAAGTCTTATCCGTCTGGTGAAGCACTGGTGCAAGATGTATCTACCATGGGAATATGGACAGCCGCGGGTGCCTAATTCATACCTGTTAGAACTTCTGACGATCAGTGTTTGGGAGAATGCAGGAAGCCAACATTCGTTTCCTACAGCCCTATTGTTCAAAGATGTAATGGAAGCATTGTATAATCACAGGCAGCTAAATGTCAAGTGGAATACGTACTACTCGCTATCTGGGAATCTATCTGGAGGAAAGTAAGACAACAATGTTATGTCCCAACCAAGCCAATTTTTTCATCACAAGAATACGTGTCTCCCCAATGGAGGGTCGTACAGGACCTAAGAAGAATAAAAGGAAAGTAGTAATGGGATAAAGGACCATTTTCTTTTTTTCGCTTCCAATTCCTTACCCTTTCCCTCAATTGTTAACCCTTTTCTTGCGATGAAAAACTTGGCATACAGGCTATTATTATTATTCGTCTTGGTGCAATGTTTTTTCTATTACAGTCGACAACTTGTGATTCCCTAATGAATAGGATTGATTTCTTTCTCTGATTCGTATACATATCCATGTGTGTTCTATATCGCAGGCAATTTTGCTAACGTATGATCGTTTTCTGCCCACTTCTGCAACATTTCGTGCAATAACTTGCGTCGTGTGACATGGCTCCCAAAATCGATTGCAAGCAACATAGACTATATCGGTACTCATTCACAGCAATGTATTATTCTTTATTTTATTTTATTTAATCAAATTTAAAATACATTACATTCAGATTCAGTCTAATCTAATGTATCTGAGCTAGACCAAACAGAATTCAAGATTCCTTTATATAGGCTCTCTTATGGGACTGAATAACACGATTAACACTGAATAAAATGGCAAAATACTCCATGGTTTGTGGTTCTTATGCTCGGTGTTTTTTACTGTGCGGGCACACCAATTGGGCCCCACTTGAACAAAATTTAAGATAAAAAAGATAAAAAAGACTTTAGCCAATCAGGAGAGAACAAAATCAGTATCATATTAACCTGAGCCAATCACAGTTACTCATTCCAAAGGTTGTTGATAACATGGGTCTAAGTTATTTCTCAAATATCTAAGATTCGTTGCTTGCTCCTGATTGGTTCAAGTTTGACTTAAGTTTGATTCCTTTGTTTTCAATCTATGCCGTGATTGGTTGACTTTCTTCATTTGGTCCCATATATAGTGTGTCTGCACAGTTAATGAGTTAACAGTCCCAGAATGCATTGCTGTGACAGACTAGCGATATAGTACGCAAGAGTGTTATATGCGCGCAAGTCTCACCGCGTGTCTGTAGCTTTAGGCCCCGTCCACACGTATTCGGAAGTTTTTGTATCCGCAAATTTTTTTTTGAAAATGTTCGCGTCCACACGCAGCGTACTCGAATCGCTACGAATCGTTTTCACTGTTCACACGTATCCGCAAATTTCTTGATGTCCCAGATGCACGCTAGTGCCTAGTCCTTTGACGGATAGTTTTTCATATTGAGCATGCGCAAAATCGTGTTTATGTCAGCGTATTCGAAAATTTGCGGATACGACCGTCCACACGTGTCTGTATTCGGAGCGTATTCGAAAATTTCCACTCTAGAGACCGTTTTCGAAAATTTCCGGATACGGATACAAAAATTTCCGGATACGTGTGGACGGGGCCTTATGCGCAACCATTCTACAAAGAAATGATGCTCTTGGGAATGACGTGCATGGTCTGTATTTATGGTAAAACATTGCACCAATAAACCAGATCGTAGTTTAAGAATCGTTTTCAGCGCGCATGCGATTTTATTCCGAATTTCTCACTTTTTGTTTAAACCTTCTTTTGTTCTTAATTAAACAAAAGAAGGTAAGAAATTCGGGATAGAATCGCATGCGCACTGAAAACTCCACTTCAATTCTAGATATTAAGTTAGAGAAAAGCATGATTAACATTACACTCGGATTAAGGAATTCCAAAAGGTTTAGTTTAGATTACTCAATATATTGGAGGGAAGTAGTGCTAGCATTCTGTTAAAAATTTTTTTTTAAATTAAGGAATATATAACACGCTAGCCTACTTTGCAGACTCGATTTTTTTACGCTCGTTATCTCGCCAAAAAATATAACTTTATGTTTTAGCGAGATCACCGAGCGTAAAAGTATCATGTCTCTGTACTGTGATATAAACACGTTGGGAGCTTTAGAGCACGAGAGAAGCAAGCTCATAAGACGTAACTGATTGTTTCTCTTGCTTTTCGAGTGATTTACAGTTTTCATAGTGATGATAGTGTCACATTACAGAGATATAAGCAGCCGCTTTATATTGCTTTTGTGAAATTTTTTTTGAATAACTTTGCGTTATATTTTAAATATTTTATGATTAACAAGATAAAATGAAAAGCAAAAACGATTCCTATTGCTTTCCTTTCAGGCCCTGTATAATGGATCCTGCTAACCCATACAACAACGTGTATGACGTTGTAGGAGACTGGAAAAGAGTGAAAAGAGTAGCCAGAGAAACGTTAAAGAAGCCGCTGCTACGGGATTACAGTAGATCTGTTTTGGATACTGACAATAGCAGATCGCCAAATTGCTGTATTTTATTTATTTTGTTGTTGCTTATTTGTTTATTTTTATTTTATTCCATTCTTTAGAGAGTACAGAATTTTGAAATTTTTGAAACTTACTGTGAACTTTTTTGCCATGACTTGAGCAGCTCAAGATGTCTGTAACTATGAAATGCACTCCATTGCAAATCAATGTCGGGTTTAAGATCCATCAATGAGGCTGAGTAAAGAAGTTTGTCGATCAAAAGTATTTAATTCGCTGCTGTAGATCATCATTTTTTTTACTTTCAACACCAATTGTAATCACGCTTTGTGTTCGTTGTGTGTGAGAGAATTGACTAGGTTTTTTAGCCAATCAAAGCTCAAGTTTTTACCATGTTATGTTATAGTATATTCTTCAATGGTATAAGGATACTGATGGAACCGAGGCATGACTGTGGACTAAATAACAAAATGAGCTTTCCATGACATATGCAGCTCAAGACGTTTGTATATGGTGTCTATATCAAGGTCGAGGATCCACAACTCAATGAAGACTTGCGTGACTTGCTGTGTTCGAACTTCAAAGCGAACTTAGCTCACCATGACTATCATGAAACTCAAGGATTAAATGCCAAACAAAATACAAACTAAATTAATGCACTCTACTAATCAGAAACGTTTCATGAAAACGTTGGTTGTCAAAGTATGTTTGCTTACATTCTTTTAATAGCTAAATCATAATAATCAATGAGTAACTCACCTTTACGAATAACTGTCCCTTGCTTTAATTTTATAAGGGTTTAGCTATTTTTGCAAAGTATATGCAGCTGAAGAAATGCTTTGCAGGCGTCATTTGGGACGGTCCTAAAAAGGGATTTTCAGGACGGCCACTAATAGTCCAGTCAATCTATGAGATTTTATAGGGGAAGATCAAACTAATTGCAACAAAATGTTTTTCACTGTTCTAGTGTTAAGAGTAGCTATATAAACAACATACTGAAAATTCCATAAAATTCGCTTGGTGGAACATGGTAAAAATTAGGTTTGAAAATTTATTGGTTTTACCACAGGGTACCCACGCCATGCAAAAGCGATAATCAACTGTATATATGCTATTTTAGGTTTTTGGCATACCTAGTTGGCTTTGTTTAAGTGACGTCATCACAAGAAAACAAGAAAACGTGGTGTTTGTCGCAAATATTTGTTATTTTAGAGGCTAAAAGGTGTTTTGTGTACCACAGGTATCCCAAAAACAGCAAAATCCTGTTTTTTTAAATAGTTTTTGTAGGCTTCAGGGTCTTTTTTCATTTGAAAAAGTTAGAAAATAGTGTTTTATGCTTGGAAATGTAAAAAAAGCGAATTTTACTGGACCTCTCGGCCAAGCAAGAAATGCCTGATATGAAACATAGCGACTGGAGTAGTGGTCGAAGAGAATGTCAACTGTGACAAAGCTAAAGAGGCAGGAGAGAAGATCATCCAGGTTATGCGTGGAAAGAAAGTTGACAAGTTTTCTTTCCAGAAGAAGCATCAAGCACTAACTCTTGCCTCCACAACAGCTGTCCCACTCAGCAAGGGATATGTACCAATAGACCCGCAACTTCTCTTCCAGAGGTTAAACATTCTGGCCACCAGTGGCCAATACCAGGATTCTAAGAGCCTGTTCAAGTACTAGATGTCAAGCTATCCCAGCGCCTTGTTTGACAGCTCTCTTCTTCCAAGGTAAGCCAATAACTCTGTGTTAGTTGATGCCATATGGGCTCAAACGGAAAGCAAACAGACGCTATGCCCTGTAGGAGATCTGCACTATATTGTGGATGCAGGCGCACTTATTCATCGCGTCATATGGCCGCATGGGGTGACGAATGATGCTGTTTGTGCAATGTGGGTTCATTACATACAAGGGCGGTAAGGAAATGCCACGATTGTTTTCGATGGCTATCAAGGTCCATCAACCAAGGGGTGTGCACACCAACAGCGAGCTCCTACCAGTGCGCCACCCGTGGTAATCGACTCTGGTATGCTCATTTCCCTGAGGACGAACAAGAAAACAGGCACAGATTTATTATTATCCTCGCATAGAAGCTGAGGTTTGCCAATTGCACTGTTCTTCAAGCTCCTGGTGACGCTGAGCTCCTCATTGTCCAGACCGCCGTACAAGTAGCACGGACTCATACCACTGTTCTTGTTTGTAACGATACTGACCTGCTTGTGCTACTGATTTACCATGGACAGATGAATGTGAGTGATCTTTTCTTTATCCCCGAGCCTAAGCAAAGATCAAAGAAACGCAGGGTGTGGAACATCAAGAATACAAAGTCTACATTGGGACTATTCGTATGCACACGTATGTATTTGCGCATGCGCTTCTTTGTTGTGTTACCACCTCTCTAATCCCATGACTCTTTGCTATACTCCCGTTATTGTCTGAAGGTTGCTACTGGCAATATTTGTGTCCAGCCAGAAAGCCTTCCACCAACTTATGCTGCTGCGTGCTTTCACAGCCTAAGTGTATATCATCAGGTGCAGCATTGGAAAGGAACTAATCTACCTCCACAAGAATGGGGATGGGAGATGATCATGAAGGGTGGAAACGCACCAACCTGCCTGCTGCCCATGCATTGTCACTGCTGGAAATCATACGCTACAGTACGCTGATGTTTGTGCCTAAAAATTGGCTTGGACTGCTTGGCTGCTTGTGGAGCATGCAAAGGTGTCAGCTGCGTCAACTCACCACAGCCAGAACTTACAGACAGTGAGGAGGATGGTAATAGAGTGTAGCGGGAAGGCAACCAGCCAGATAGTAATCCCCATTACAAGTATTGTACCTTGTACAGCATTCTTTTTTGTGTAGTTGGGAAAACTACAGACAGACAAGGAACAGGTCAAAGAGGTTATGATCATTTACCATCGTGATGTAAAACGATGATTGCTATCACTATGGCATTTATTCAATAAAGTAGGAAGTGTTAGTAAAATGTTGCCATAGGCCTTTCTGGAGCTTACCCTTCCATTCAAAGTCTTAAGAGTGCAAAACTTTGAAAACAAATACTCTCAAATTCAGTCAAACACTTTTTGTTCCACTTTGCATATAGAAGGAAAGAAAAATAAACAATAAAAACTAGAGGAAAAATGAATATCTGGCTCGGGTACCCTGTGGCGGGAATTTCTAAGAAAAGCCGTTTTAAGGTGGCTGCCTACTTTTGAACGTTCGAATTGAGCCCACGATGAGCGCGCGCTCAAAAACCGCTGAAAAATCTACAAGATTTTATTGAAGAACCATACGCGTTTTGAGCTTCAACAGGGCAAAACCCTCAAATTTTGCACGGGACTCTATATTTTTTGATAGCTCATTCGAAAAAACTCCTAAAAATCTAGGTTATATCAACATTTTAGGAAAAGTTTAAATCAGGAACACGTGAAAAAATAGATTTTTGTAGGGATTTTTGTTCGACTTTATGAGATTTTTTAAGAGCACCGAAACTACAAAATATGACAAATCAATGTATATCTCTGTCTTTTTGTCGAAAATATCCATGTATTATTGTAGAATGATTGACTAGCCTTCATTCATGCAATCATATAGTCTGCAAATAACTATTATCTTATTCATCTTAATTTTTTTCTAATCACTTTTAGTGGCGCAATTTTTACTCCAAAAGCTGGTGCGTAGGCTTCCATTAAATGCTGATTATCTCAAAAACGAGCTCGGGACACCCTATTTTTCTTTCCAGATTTGGAATCAGCATTAAATTTCAATTCGGAAAATCGAAGTTTTAAAAAAAGCTTAAATCAATTTCCAAAAGTAGGCAGTCACCTTAACGTTAAATTTTCGTGGGTTTTCAACATATTGTTTGCAAAACACTAGAACAACAGTTTATAACCCCAAACAACTTGTATATTGCGGTAATTTTAATTCATATTGCATATTGCAACTTTTCCAGACTCGGGTACCCTGTGGTATTTTGTTTAAAATCTTTAAGTTAGAATTTCTAGAAGTCTCACCAATGGAATTTTCTGGAACTTTCAATATGCTACTAAGGTTACCTCAAACTGTCAATTGTGGGTAAAATAAATTCTGTTGCAATTAGTTCGATCTTGAACCACAGATTGACTGGACTATAAGGAGGCTAACTAAACACAGAACACAGGATTCCCACAGAAACCTTACAATGATCGAAAGCATATAGTGGGCACCCTGTGGTAAAGCCACTGTGATGAACCAAGTAAAGAAGCCATTGCTGGCAGTTTTGAAGATCGTCTTTGAAGCGTATTTTTCCCCTAAAAAATGGGATCAGGTAGGTAAAAGAAGTCCTAGTATTCCATGGTCATTCATGGATTATTTCTTTCTTGTAAGATTCAAGTACTTAGGTTAATTTAATTAATTTTGATGAGCCGTTCATGCATTTTTATTTAATCCTTTTGTTCCATAGCTTTCTCTATTTGTTGGGTCGAATATAGCTGAAAATGGTTTAAATGTATAAAATAGAACTGCTTTTACATGGCTCATATGGTTTCCTTTTAAGCTTAAAGTTATCACTGAATATTCATATAATGAAAAAGCGTAGATGTTTGAGCAAGAGTAGACTTACGGGAGGGGTTGAACTCAGATGTACGTAAGCTTATAGTAATTGAACTTTTAGTAGTTAATTTATTATAAATTTCTATCTTGTGTTTTGTCTTCCGGGCCAATCAACTGAAGATTCAGTAGAAGGTAAGTAAGGATTTTCAGGACTTGAGTACTAAATGAGATATTTCTGATTTCATTCACAATAAAGCTGTGAAAATACACCACCAAAGATGCCTTTCAACGTGAAAATTGCGGTATCTTTTTCGGTAGGCTTGCCTTATATATTTTTATTTTCGGGCATATCAACACGGAACCTTCGAAATATGATTTTAAAAAATGCAAAGAAATTGTTCTTTTTTAGTTGTAGAGCAAAAATCGCTATAAGTTGCTATAAATCGTTAAAAATCCAATATTTAAATATTAATTACTCCTCTGAAGTTTCTTGGAATTTCTTTAGGTTTTTCTTGGAATTCACAAAACTCTACACGTGTTCAAGAACAAACGTTTATATGGTCACGCAATGTAGATCGGTTTCACTGACTTCGTCTTTTATTGAAGACGATTGAATAAAAAGAGGTCAAAACAGTGTATCTTTACTAAAATTTTGTTTCATATGATGTGTGCTCATTATTTAGAAAAATAATAGAAAAATAGTCTACTTCTACGTCCATAACTTTTTGAAGATAAACAATGCTTTTATAATTTCTCAGTATGGTGTTTTGGCTTTTATCACTAAAGGCGCTGAAATACGAGACACTTAAACGTCCAACTTGTCGCGCAACATTGTTGCGGTGCAAGTTCGAAAACAATGTTGCTCGTTTTACATCCTATCTATCCAACTTGTCACGCAACAAAGTCTTTTGTTGCAAGTTGGGACTATCACGGTGATATTCTGCACGCTGATTGGCTACAAGCCACATAATTTAAGATGGCGGCCGCTTCTGCACATAAAATGTTGCGTGACAAGTTGGAGGAGTGATGAAAAACGAGCAACAAATCGCAAATTTGTTGCAGAAAATTGATCTACGTTCTACTTTTCGCAACAAGTTTTCCCTTAATGCGTTTTAATTGATTTTAATTTAAATAGATTCTTATCAAGCTGAGGTTTCATTGGAGGCTTTGGCTTACAAATCTTCTCCGTACGGTAAGAAAAAACACTCCGTTTAATCATACTAATTAATTTCTTAGTGTAGAAGGAAAAAACCTGATGAAACTTGATACCTGACTTGTGAATAAAAATACATGATAAGTTAGTATTGTACTATAATATTTATATTGTAAAAAAAATCCTAATTTATTTGGTAATATATAATTAAGGTAGATAAATGCGTTACGTTGAACAGATTTTAGATATAGATAAGGTGTGAGTGCCAATGTATCATCATCATCATCATTATAATCGTTATTATCCATCAAACAGCATCATATTCTAATACATCTAATGGTTTCATTTTAATGATTGTATCATCATCGTCTTGGCCTGTTATCATCATCATCAACATCATGGCCACCACCATCATCATTATCATCAGCACCATCATCGTCATCATGACCATCACATCATCAGCAGCATCGTCATCGTCATCATGGCCATCACATCAGCATTATCTTCATCATCATCTTCAACATCATGACCATCATCGTCATTATCATCATGACCATCAACATTATCATAGTTATTATCATGGTCATGATCGTAATGCAATGTAAGCAGCATATTCTTTTTAATTTACAGATGCATATGAATTACAATCGATGTAATAGTAACGGTTTCATTACTGTATCATCTTCGTCTTAGCCTGTTATCATTATCAACATTATTATCATCATCATAGTGATTATCATAATAAACAACTTTTTTTTCCTAAAGATGACTTTAGAGAACTACGACCTGCATATCTTGACAAATTTATTGCTGAGCAGCTTCAACCAGATGAAGAATTTCATAGCTTATTTTACAATGCTTTGGACAAACTATGTCGCTACCTTCACCAATATATGCGACCGCCAACTGTAAAAAGGCTTTTAAAGGTAAATATATTTTCATTTATCAAACATTGCGATAGAAACTGTGTTTATGAAAATTAGTATTGTGATATTACTACCAATTTTACCAATAGGTTTTGTCACTTTGCCATAATTATCGTCATCAGCACCATCATTTTCGTCATCATGACAGTCATGATTATTATGACAATCATCATCGTCAGCAGCAGCACAATCATCATCATGAGAAAATATGAGCAAACAGCATAGAGCGCGCAGCGCACAAACGATCAAATGAATGGTTCTAAAAATAGCATCGAAGAGTACTCATGATCGGGCGTGGGGGTTCATTCTCTTAGTTTATCTTCTCTTGAACCAAAACAATGACATACAATAAAGACATCAAGTCGACTAACGTACACCCAACGTGTCTCCTATTAGCTTCCATTTTTCTGAATGAAAAAAGCAATAAATGACATTTCTTGCTCTCAGAAATGGATGCTGTTACATGATCAAACAAATCATGTTTTTTTACCTACACAGGGAGGATCGATGGGTAAAGGAACTGCATTAAAAGGCAGGTCAGATTTAGACTGCATCCTTGTCATGAATGGTGTCAGAGATGCTCGTGATTTAAATGAGAAAATTAGTGAGATTTTAAACCAGCTCAGAAGGCTTCTTAGCACAGACCCCTTAATAGATCAAGGCTGGAGAATCATGATCACCAGGGTTAACGATTTCATGGTGACAATAAAGATGAAACATTACCGATGGAGTGAAAGTGTAGAAGTTGACATTTTGCCAACATTTGATGCAGACGTCTATCGAAGTAAGTTAATAGAGCTCTAAAAAAAACAAAGAAAATGATGTTCTTGTCGGTTGGTGTCGTTGCTCCGGCATTAAATGCTTCCTCCCTCCCTCCCTCCCTCCCTCCCTCCCTCCCTCCCTCCCTCCCTCCCTCCCTCCCTCCCTCCCTCCCTCCCTCACTCACTCACTCACTCACTCACTCACTCACTCACTCACTCACTCACTCACTCACTCACTCACTCACTCACTCACTCACTCACTCACTCACTTACTTACTTACTTACTTACTTACTTACTTACTTACTTACTTACTTACTTACTCGGTCAAATATATAAGAATACAAACAAGTTTGAATTAAAGTTAAATTTAATGTTTTGGTTTTTAGTGACATGGCTACGCCTCGTGTTCCTATGTTTTGCTTCTCTCGTGCCCTACAGTGATCCCAGCAGCTTGTTTATATTCCTTAAATTTAAATATTCTACCTGAAGAAGAAAATGTAATTGCTAAATATAGCAATTTATTCAAGTCGAAGTTGGACTGACTTGATCCTTTTATACATTTACTCACTGTATTTTACGATTCCAATGTAGCTAGTAAATAGTCCAAAGTAAATATGATTAATTGCAGTCAAAGGAAGAAGATAATAATTAATGAGTATCATATCAGGAAACACCAACTTGAAACAATTATCTTATGGTCACTCAAGTTAAATCGGGAAGAGTTTATTTGCACGTTGTCTTCCTAGTATATCAAGCGGCTAAAAGTTGTGCTTTTTTTTATCGCAGAAGATTCTCGCGACCAGCTTTATAATTCCATGGCACTATACGACCGGTATACAGAAGCCTTATGCTCTGCAGCACTAGCAGAGTTACAGCGTGACTTTATAAAGCAGAGGCCAGCTAAGCTCAAAAACCTTATTCGCCTGGTGAAGCACTGGTGCAAGACGTATCTACCATTGGAATATGATGGACAGCCGCGGGTGCCTAATTCATACCTGTTAGAACTTCTGACGATCAGTGTTTAGGAGAATGCAGGAAGCCAACCTTCTTTTTGTACAGCCCTGTTGTTCAAAGATGTAATGGAAGCACTGTATAATTACAGGCAGCTAAATGTCAAGTGGGATCAGTACTACAGTGCATCTAGGATTCAATATGAAAAGTAAGATAATCCTATCAATTCTCCCCAATGAAGTGTCTTTTCAGGACCCTCAGTGCAGGGACTTGACTCGGCGAAGGATTAAAGGAAAGTGGTAATGGGATAAAGTACCATTTTTCTTTCTTTTCCTTCCAACTCTTAACTCTTTCCCTTCCTCCATCCCTGAAAGCTGTCCACAGGTTATCCTAGATCATCAAATGAGTAAAAAAGATAGTTATTCTTCAAAATTTTATTCTTAATATTTGGAAGCTTTGCTGACATTGCTTTAAATCTAATAATAGTCTAATGATAGTTTTGCGCGATGTGTCCTCTCATTTACCACGATATGACGTCAATGGTTAGTCAAAAGAGTGGGTACATAAAACATTTTGACAAGCTATTGAAGTCATATCGTGGTAAAAAAAAAGAGGACATACAACGATAAACCATCGGAAATTTGCGAGTGATTAGTAATTTGTTGACGTAATTTCTTCGTATGTCCTTATTTATAACTGCTCTCGACGAATCAGAAAGCGTGAAAATTACATTTGTGGTAAAGATACCTTTTTAACTGAAGAAACCATACGTTCTTTACAAATTCATCAATTCAGGAGCGCAGCAAATCGGTAAAATTCGCGAAAATGTTAGTAGTGGTAGTAAAATGACGTCATCATGTAAACGCCCCATTCCTCTTTGTCTCCTTTCAGGCCCTGTATAATGGATCCTGCTAACCCTTACGCCAACGTGTATGAAGTTGTGAGAGACTGGAAAAGGGTAGAAAGAGTAGCCAGAGAAACTTTAAGGAAGCCGCTGCTACGGAATTACAGGAGCTCTGTTTTGGATACTAGAGATGAAGATGAAGAGGAAGTTTATGAAGAAAGCAGTTCTGCAAGTTACTGTATCATAAGTTGAAAAACACATTTAAATATGCCTTGGTATGTGTTTTGGATTAACATGATCTAGTGCATGTCCCGAGCCTATTGTTGTTCATGTTCAAAAGATGTTTCAGATTGCAATTTTGTTTTCTCAATTAAAGCATTGCCTTCCTTTGAACAAAATAGTATTTTTTTAGCATATATAGATACTTAGTAAAAATACACAGGTATATATACACGAGACTCTGGAAGAATGTTGCAACCTCGGTAAAAAGCTGGCTTCTGATTAAATAATTCGAAAAATGTTAAAAACCTTGAAGTTATGGTTCGAGTGTCCGCACAGTAAACGAAAATGCATCTTAGCTCAATCGAACCTGCTGGTCAGGACAAACTAAGAAAGTAGTAAGAAGCTAAGTTAGAACGATTTTTATATGTTGAGATGATGGAGGCATCAATAGGATTGGTGGATAAAAGAAGTTTTGAATTCGGTCACTCATATAACCGATATGATTTTCATATTTGGTTCGAAACATCCTCAACATTTGTGAGCCTATGGCATCTCGACCAAATATGGGTGCACTCTCAACCGAGACTAAGTCTGAGCAGAGAGAATTCGAAACTGGAGAAATGGAACTATTCATATTCCTATATAATATGATAAATGTATATAATTTTAAATTTGCTAATTGATGTCAGTAATAACTTTAACGTTGCCTTTGCGTACACCATACGTCGGGAAAACACCCCCGGATGTTTTCCAACGGAATGTTACTTTGAAAACAGGTGGCCAAACAACCTGTTCGAGTTTAAGAATTCAGCTTAATGAAATAAGATTGAAGTCGATTTATTAGCGATCGATATTACACAAAGAAATCTGAAGATTTTTAAAATTTGAAATATGTTATGGTTAAAACACATTCAATAGATAGCTCAGGCGCTATCACCGTGACATGTGACGTGACATTTATTAGGGGGTTTCCCGCAGGGATTTTACCGAAGCAATGTAAAATAATCATAATGAATACGTTGATTTAAAGATTAATTTTCTTCGTCATAATAGGCTCGGTTGAGGGAGCCAAATGTCTACCAATGAAAAATACAAGGGAATTTCGCGTTCAGTATGAGTAAATAATATTTAAAACCTCTTTCAAAGAAGCAGTTGCTTAATTCGCTTTCTAGTGAAGACTTCTTCTATCCAACATGCCGTGGAATTACAGATTTAAAAACATCTACGACCCACACGGTAAGTCCCTTTAAATTATTTTATCAGAGTATGTGTATTTATATTATGATAACGTAAATGTACGTGAATTATCACGAAAGCACAGAAGCTGTTGTCTATATACTACTGACGGGTTCTATATATGCTGAGCATACACTAAAATGCGAAATCAATGTTTGGTTCAAAGCAGCTGAGTATTCTAGGAAATGACAATAACTTCATGCCTATTCATTAGAGATTGTACAAAGTCTATATGAAACGTGTTTAAAAACTGCCTGGCTCCATGCTTTCCGGTCTGGACAATTTATAATGATTCCACGAGTTGTTAGCTTACGTTGAGCTGGTATAATTTCCTCGAAATTATTTCAAGGAGGTTATACCGGCTGAACGTATGTATGTATCTAATTAACGTACTTCCCATGTTCCATTTCGATCTCAGCTTATATACTTTCTCTTTAGCCCAATTATTTTGCAGTTGAGTGTATAATATAAGCTTACACTCAACTATTTGTTGAGCATAAGCGTCATCTACACGATAATTTTACTTGTTTAATTAAGCAACATAAATTTCACCGTTACATCAATTATATTCGTAGCGTTAGATCTCTCATAAGAAATTAATCAAGAAATAATAATGAATCAACCACACTGGCAGTTCAGTAGCTGTTATATCTAGCTTTTATTATTTTCCTTTTTTCTCTCTTTTAAGGTTTTGATTTTAGGAACGCTAAAATAGCTCCTAAAAGGAAATCGCATTTCTTGAACAAATTAATCAGTGCAGAACTTCAAACGAACAAGGAGTTTCGCGACCTGATATCAAACGCCACCAACGATTTATGCCATCATATACAGCACAATTGTGACTATTCGGCAAATAGAATGATTAAGGTAAGTAGCTTTATTTTAAAGAATAAAGACAAAAAAAGCAGGGTTTGAGTTCTTGCAGAAATTTGAAAGGCTATTGCTCAATTTTACTTTAACGGTTTTATTGCTCGTTTTCAATCTCTCCCAAGGGAGTGAAATAACAAAAGACACGGCGACTATGTTTTCGTTTTTGCAGCTCACCGGCCAGTGGTTTGAATTCGTGACTTTCAAGTTTGCTTGCTTACAATAAAAATTGTCGTTTTTTTCATGCAATCTTTATTATCGTCAGCCAAAATGAAGGATATGACGTACCATGCAATCTAAGAATAAGAATAGCTAAATCTAGCAGTACAGTATTTTTTCTAGCTTTTGTTGGTACCAAGCTTAGTAGACAGTATTCAGCTAGGATCCAGAAGATCTCTCGCTCGCTACGATTTTGGAAGTTGATAGGTGGACCTACATTCCCAACGTAATTACATAGACAAATACTTTCTATTCAGAATAAAGAAGCATTAACCCTTTCTCCATCCCAATTACTTGTTTACATTTGCTTCAAAGATTTTGTCTGCCTTTTCATTTAGGGTGGATCTTTAGGAAAAGGAACCGCTTTGAAAGGCACATCAGACCTTGATTGTGTTTTGGTGCTAAATGAAATGAAAAACGTCGAGGATCTCATACATGACATTGATGAAGTCAAAGGTGACCTTAAGAGTTGCTTGGACACTTTACCAGCACGGTCGGCTCATCAACATGGCTGGAAGATAACATTTGAACGCATGACACCGTTTAGCGTACAGTTCACTATGACAAAGATATCGTCGCCAAGTGGGGTTGTTGAAGTTGACCTCCTTCCAACTTTTAACATACCAGAATCTGGTAATTACAATTTTGCAGTTTTACGTTTTTGTACTTTCGATTGTTTCAGTTTTTTAGATAACTGAATGTCAATTTTTTTCTAATTACCATGTTTTCCATTTTCTTTATTTTCAAAAAGATTTGAATGAAATCTACAGAGAAATGAGATTAAAAAACGCGAACACTCGGCGATACTACTCAGCAGCTCTCACAGAGCTTCAAAGAGATTTTGTAAAAGAACTGCCAGCACGTATTAAAGATCTTATTCGCCTTGTTAAATACTGGTGTAAAAGGTTCGTAAAACAAGGCAATATTGCCCATGCACCCAGTTCCTACCTACTCGAACTTATCACTATCCATGCCTGGGAAAAGGTTGACAAACCAACAACTATTAACATGGCCATAGCATTCAAGGCTGTAATGGAGGAATTGAATAATTACCAAAATCTCAACGCAGTTTGGCATCGCTACTACCAGGAAAATCAAGAAATGAGTGATCAGTAAGTAAATCTAACAACAACAACATCCACAAGAACAAAATCGACTTTATTTGCAACATATAGAGTACAATAGTCCCCTTCCCTGCGCCATCTTGAAAGGTAGCTGTGCCTTTGCATAGAAGCGAGACGAACGGTGAGCTTGCAATGATAGAAACCTTTTTAACACCTTGGACAATTATTCACATGTCTCTATCATTGCAAGGTCACCGTTCGTCTCGCTTCGATGCAAAGGCCCGGCTACCTTTCAAGATGGCGCAGGGAACCGTGAAGGGGACTATTAAGTTAGTTATACTATTTTATAACCAAGTATTTAATGGTGCTGGGTTGCCTGATCATGAAATAGTTTAAAAACTATATTAAATTCAAGAACACTAGTAAAATGAATTATATTGCATTACCTCTGCGATATATCTAGTTATTTTTTTGGAATATGGATCGAAAATGATTGAGTCCGTTTTATTTCATTTCAGTAAGCTGCCACGAGTTATCGATCCTGCAAACCCATACAACAATTTATGTGATGGAGTTGACTGGATGGAAGTAGCAAGAATTGCAGAGGAAACGATGCGCAAGCCACTTTTCCAAGATATCCCTATAACAAGTCATTGGTGTAGGGGTCCTCCACCAAGGCCCTCCAGAAGGAGACGACTGAGGCAGATGACTGCTCTTTGCTACGCAAGTGACGATGAGTTTAATGACTTTAGATTTTAATCACTTATCAATATATTTAAAAAATAGTACACGGCTTCCTAAACCATGCATTGATGTTATTTGCACAAAATAGTTATATTATAGTTAAATGATATATATATATATATTAATATATATATACACTTGATTGCAAAAACGTTGTAGTATACATTTCTAAATATATCTAATTAGATGCAAAATATCAAATGAGATGCAGAACATAAAACATGCTTAAATATGATTGCTTAAGCACTACATTTTGTGGAAAATACTCTCTTAACTTGACTACAATTAGTACAATTAATACTTATGTCTCCGATATAGAAGATAAATAAGACCAAATAAGTTACGTTTTACATTCTTCATCTCATTTGGTATCTTGCATCTCATAAGATATATTTATAAATGTATACTACAACCTTTTTGCAAGTATATATATATATATATTATGGTGAATTGAGTGTATACTATATATCTGTGAGGAGGAGGGGGGACGAACAAAGTTAATTAACAAAAGTGTGCAAATTAGTGACTAAGTTTTGTAGGTCCACGGTTTACTGAATTTACTAATTTGTTCAATTTTTTGCAAAGTTTTGTTCACAGATATATGGTATAGATATAAACTAGACGCCATTAATTTCTTATTTGCACTGCACGTTGTGCAATGGTATACTAGCCGTTGCCTTTTTGTGGATTTAAAAAGTTGTAGACTTTTCCAAATTGTTTGGAGAATAGCAGTTTCGCGCGATACATCGTTTTTTCTTTCTACGACTTTGAGACGTTCTAAGTCAGTGAACGAACTTTTAGAACGTCCATGGGCGTAGAGTCTTTACCTATATTTGTTACCTTCAAACTTTTTTTTGTTTGTTTTCAACTCATTAAAATCGTTTGTTTGGAAAATTAAAATATTTATGTAAGGGTTTGGTAAGAAAGGACAGCTATGGGTAATTTCACTTTTTTAAATATTTTTTCTTATTCTATTTCAAATGCATGTGTTAAAAGTGTTTTGGTGTCGTGCAACCCGCGACGTTGTAGAAACTATAGGAAGTTTTACTTCTTCACCCATACGGCAACTAAATTAAACATGTAATCACAATTTTCTAAGTAACGTGGTTATTATGGTTTACTGCTGGCTGACCAGAATGGGCCACCTTCGCGATATTATAAGTCTAGTAATACCGAGGCCCTCCAGGAATAATGTGTTCAAAATTGCAGCCTCAAAACGTTCAGAAAACATAGTGCTTTTTATTTGCTTATAAGGTTGTTGAGTAGTGAGCTGACTAGTTACTTTCGACGAAGGACTAGCGTCCGAAACGTTGGAAAGTTTTTTCATCTTTTCACGGTGTATAATTTACCCTTTTATCATTATTGTTTCATTAGAAACACCGACGCAGCTCACACTAGTTCTTAGCTACCTATCTCTTAGTATTACGTCCAATTGTTTTCGTTATTGCCGAAAGGTAAGAACGTCGTATATGGTACATTATTTAACTCCTACCAAGATATGTATTTGGTGATCCACTTGTTTGTGTATTACATAAAGTAAAATACCACTAAAGCCTCGCAATCAATACTGAATTTTAAAATACCGAACGTGGCTTATTAAATTGCTAAGCTCGGCACCCCACGAAAATCTCGTGTGAAATTTTGCGTAACAATGAGACAAAAAATGCACTAATTGAATGGATGGATGAATGGATGAATGAATGAATGGATGAATGAATGAATGAATGAATGAATGAATAAATAAATATAATATAATATTTTAAGACCCTTTACGATCTTATAGAGTCTTCAAAAATCATTGTAAGTAAGTATAAGGTTTACCTTGTCGAAGCAGCATAAAATATAATTGGCACAAAATATGGAATGCATTCTTTACTTTTATTTCAATGCTTAACTTTCATTCTTTATACTTGTCTTATTGGTAAGGATAAGGATAAGGATAGATATCAGCATGATGCAAAAAATCGTTTATTAAGTACTGCCCATATTTTACGTAAAGCTTTACCGTTGCAGTTTTTTTTAATTTAATTTAATTATCTTTTTTTAATTGTCATTTTATCTTATTTATTTGTTCAGTCTTTTAGGGAAAATAGAATACCTAAGGTTTATAATTTAAACCCGATCAGATTGTATGAACTTAATTGAAAAGTCAAGAATAGAATGATAATAATAATAATGATAACATAATGATGATGATGGTAATGGATATCAGTACTCGCGCATTTCTTATCGTAGTTTTCGTCCTCATCATTATTTTGAAATCTTCTTATTTCCAAGACTTGCAGAAAAAAATATTGAATATCAATTTGTTTGGTCGTATCAATTTGGGTGGTTGTAAGTAATAAAATAAGCAAGGTAGACATCAAAGCTGGGTCCATAAATTGTTCCATAATTTCAAATTAGACGTGCATTATATTATCAAA
This sequence comes from Actinia tenebrosa, assembly GCF_029948245.1. NCBI lineage: Eukaryota > Metazoa > Cnidaria > Anthozoa > Actiniaria > Actiniidae > Actinia > Actinia tenebrosa. Next base: position 17,124,933 of record NW_028292569.1, read on the forward strand.
GAAGAACTTAAATATACCAAAGACCTAAAATATCATCGTTACCTTGTCCTAAGAATCGCCCATATTGTCCAGTCAATCTATGAGATTTTATAGGGGAAGATCAAACTAATTGCAACAAAGTGTTTTTCACTGTTCTAGTGTTAAGAGTAGCTATATAAACAACATACTGAAAATTCCATAACATTTGCTTGGTGGAACATGGTAAAAATTAGGTAGGAGCAAATTTGCACATGATGGGCAAAAGGTTGCTAACTCCTTCTTGAAGAGAGGTAGCGATTGTTTTTTTTTTTTTTTTTTGTCAAGGCCACTGTCTAACGCTGCTTTTGTTTCGGGGTTGCCGCCTCTGATAACTAGTTTTTCCACCATGGAACGCTGTCCAGCACTGTTTACTTCCTCTTTGGATATATTAGCGCATCCACCCATTAGTCACACCACATAAGGAAAGACACACACTGGTCATATAGTCATACTGGCAATATCTATTGGAAGACTCTGCAAAAACATATTGGTTGATGCTGGAATCAGACGAGACTTTCCTCACCACATGTGATCCGTATTTTTCTAAAAATATATTGTACTTGTTCCATGATTCAGATGCTGGTTTACTTCGTTGTCCAAAGTCTCGATGTCTTCAAGAAGTTCTTTTTTCAGTGGTTGTTCGTTTATACAGTCTTTTTCAAACGAGTAGTCTTTGCTATACTCCTTCAGATTCAGCGACAAACCGAATATCTTGTTATTGACTATATCGTCTAATTGGGCTATATCGTCTAATTGGGCTATATATCGTGTTATTGGGCTATATATCGTCTTATTGGGCTATATATCGTGTTATTGGGCTATATATCGTCTTATTGGGCTATGTATCGTCTTATTGGGCTATATACCGTCTTATTTGGCTATATATCGTGTTATTGGGCTATATATCGTCTTATTGGGCTATGTATCGTGTTATTGGGCTATATATCGTCTTATTGGGCTATATATCGTCTTATTGGGCTATATACCGTCTTATTTGGCTATATATCGTGTTATTGGGCTATATATCGTCTTATTGGGCTATGTATCATGTTATTGGGCTATATACCGTCTTATTTGGCTATATATCGTCTTATTGGGCTATATATCGTCTTATTGGGCTATGTATCGTGTTATTGGACTATATATCGTCTTATTGGGCTATATATCGTCTTATTGGGCTATATATCGTCTTATTGGGCTATATATCATCTTATTATATGGCAAGGTAATTTCACGCGCTATGATTGGTCAATTTGCGGTCCATAACTTACGGTACGGACCGAAAAATGAAATGGTTCACTGAGTGTACGTACTTATGATCTTTTAAAACATTCAAATCTTTATCAAAAAAATATATTTCTGGATGAAAATCGTCGGAAAACCTTCAATAAATAATTAAAGATAACTGAAAGTCACTGGCATTTAATGTAAAACTTATCAAACAAGCGACAACTCTTTCATACAAGCGAAACTCTTTCGATCAAGGCTCTACACGGCACTAGTTGAGCGATTTTGTACGACTAGAAAAAACTAGAAAAACTAACTATGCTAAAGCTAAAACTATGTCAAACTACGAACTAAAGGGTGGTGAACAGCGGCTAATTCAGTAAATGAAATAAAGATAGGTTTACCGTAGAATTAACGTAAATTTGTTATTTCAGTGAGCTAACAACGTCGAGTTTGAACTTATCTGAATCGATCGGGTGAAGAAGCCAGTAGTTCTTTTCGTAAACGTTTTAAGCAGTTTTCTAGGCTCATCCGCTCTTGAAGTATGTCCATATTTCAGTAATATTTTACCCCACTTGAATTTGAATGTATTTTTAGACAGGAGAGTTGGCAGTACCTTTTCTAATTGAGTCGAAAGTGTGCCTTCTTAATGACTTCAGCCATTGTACATATGGCGGCCTGCTTCAAACAGTCAAAACGTTGAAAATTGACGAAAACTATCCATGTTCAGCCAGCCGTAATTTTTCAAAGCTTATCATTCATTTCTGGAGACAGTTTTTGATTTTTTTTTCTCAATAAAAGGCAGGAAAACAAACGGAAGGCTGTAGTATTTTTTATCTTGGTTGTGAAGATCTTGAAGTTTGAAGTACGACAGTTTTCTTCTCAATCTCATGTTGAGTTCTTGAGGTCTTCTTTTGATGCCTTTTTTGCTTTGCATTTATATGTTTTGCAAAATAAAGCCTCACTTTTGTTAACTACCATTTCAGAAAACTTTAAATTTTAGCTAAATTCTTTCAAAGTAAACTAAAACTTCGCCTTTTGAGCGACTAAAACACTACATGACTTTTGGCACGTACAGGAAGCCCTTCCAATGCAGTTCTCGTTTGACATGCGCTGTCAACTTTACTTTTTGTTGCTTCGCCTCTTTTTGATCTCAATGCCTTGCCATATAATAAATATCTTATTAACCTCATATGCTCGGTCCGTACCGTAAGTTATGGATCCTCGTTTTTTCCACTTTTTTATAGCCCCAGCGCTACGCGCTTGGGCCATAAGGTAGTGGAAAAAACTCGGTCCATAACTTGCCGTACGGACCTCGCACTCGGTTAATAAGAGCTATACATAGCCCAATAAATCGATACATAGCCCAATAAGACGATACATAGTCCAATAAGACGATACATAGACCAATAAGACGATACATAGCCCAATAAGATGATACAAAGCCCAATAACATGATACATAGCCCAATAACATGATACATAGCCCAATAACATGATACATAGCCCAATAACATGATACATAGCCCAATAACATGATACATAGCCCAATAAGAAGATACATAGCCCAATAAGACGATACATAGCCCAATAAGACGATACATAGCCCAATCAGACGATACATAGCCCAATAACATGATACATAGCCCAATAACATGATACATAGCCCAATAACATGATACATACCCAATAACATGATACATAGCCCAATAACATGATACATAGCCCAATAACATGATACATAGCCCAATAACATGATACATAGCCCAATAAGACGATACATAGCCCAATAACACGATACATAGCCCAATAAGAAGATATATAGCCCAATAACATGATGTATAGCCCAATAAGACGATACATAGCTCAATAAGACGATACATAGCCCAATAAGACGATACATAGCCCAATAACACGATACATAGCCCAATAAGACAATATATAGCCCAATAAGATAATATATCGCCCAATAAGATGATATATAGCCCAATAAGACGATGTATAGCCCAATAACGCGATACATAGCCCAATAAGACCATATATAGCCCAATAAGATGATATATAGCCCAATAACATGATACATAGCCCAATAGGACGAGACATACCCCAATAAGACGATACATAGCCCAATAACACGATACATAGCCCAATAAGATGATATAGCCAATTAAGATGATACATAGCCCAATAAGACGATACATAGCCCAATAACATGATACATAGCCCAATAACATGATACATAGCCCAATAACATGATACATAGCCCAATAAGACGATACATAGCCCAATAAGACGATACATAGCCCAATAAGACGATACATAGCTCAATAAGACGTTACATAGCCCAATAAGATGATACATAGCCCAATAACATGATACATAGCCCAATAAGACGATATATAGCCCAATAAAATGATACATAGGCCAATAAGACGATATAGCCCAATAAGTCGATACATAGCCCGATAAGACGATACATAGCACAATAACATGATACATAGCCCAATAACATGATACATAGCCCAATAAGACGATACATAGCCCAATCAGACGATACATAGCCCAATAAGACGATACATAGCCCAATAAGACGATACATAGCCCAATAACATGATACATAGCCCAATAACATGATACATACCCAATAACATGAAACATAGCCCAATAACATGATACATACCCAATAACATGATACATAGCCCAATAACATGATACATAGCCCAATAACATGATACATAGCCCAATAACATGATACATAGCCCAATAACACGATACATAGCCCAATAACACGATACATAGCCCAATAAGAAGATATATAGCCCAATAACATGATGTATAGCCCAATAAGACGATACATAGCTCAATAAGACGATATATAGGCCAATAAAACGATACATAGCCCAATAACACGATACATAGCCCAATAAGACAATATATAGCCCAATAAGATAATATATCACCCAATAAGATGATATATAGCCCAATAAGACGATGTATAGCCCAATAACGCGATACATAGCCCAATAAGACCATATATAGCCCAATAAGATGATATATAGCCCAATAACATGATACATAGCCCAATAAGACGAGACATACCCCAATAAGACGATACATAGCCCAATAACACGATACATAGCCCAATAAGATGATATAGCCAATTAAGATGATACATAGCCCAATAAGACGATACATAGCCCAATAACATGATACATAGCCCAATAACATGATACATTGCCCAATAACATGATACATAGCCCAATAACGCGATACATAGCTCAATAAGACCATATATAGCCCAATAAGATGATATATAGCCAAATAACATGATACATAGCCCAATAAGACGAGACATACCCCAATAAGACTATACATAGCCCAATAACACGATACATAGCCCAATAACATGATACATAGCCCAATAACATGATACATACCCAATAACATGATACATAGCCCAATAACACGATACATAGCCCAATAAGACGATACATAGCCCAATAAGACGATACATAGCCCAATAAGACGATACATAGCTCAATAAGACGTTACATAGCCCAATAAGATGATACATAGCCCAATAACATGATACATAGCCCAATAAGACGATATATAGCCCAATAAAATGATACATAGGCCAATAAGACGATATAGCCCAATAAGTCGATACATAGCCCAATAAGACGATACATAGCACAATAACATGATACATAGCCCAATAACATGATACATAGCCCAATAAGACGATACATAGCCCAATCAGACGATACATAGCCCAATAAGACGATACATAGCCCAATCAGACGATACATAGCCCAATAACATGATACATAGCCCAATAACATGATACATACCCAATAACATGAAACATAGCCCAATAACATGATACATACCCAATAACATGATACATAGCCCAATAACATGATACATAGCCCAATAACATGATACATAGCCCAATAACATGATACATAGCCCAATAACACGATACATAGCCCAATAACACGATACATAGCCCAATAAGAAGATATATAGCCCAATAACATGATGTATAGCCCAATAAGACGATACATAGCTCAATAAGACGATATATAGGCCAATAAAACGATACATAGCCCAATAACACGATACATAGCCCAATAAGACAATATATAGCCCAATAAGATAATATATCACCCAATAAGATGATATATAGCCCAATAAGACGATGTATAGCCCAATAACGCGATACATAGCCAAATAAGACCATATATAGCCCAATAAGATGATATATAGCCCAATAACATGATACATAGCCCAATAAGACGAGACATACCCCAATAAGACGATACATAGCCCAATAACACGATACATAGCGCAATAAGATGATATAGCCAATTAAGATGATACATAGCCCAATAAGACGATACATAGCCCAATAACATGATACATAGCCCAATAACATGATACATAGCCCAATAACATGATACATAGCCCAATAACGCGATACATAGCTCAATAAGACCATATATAGCCCAATAAGATTATATATAGCCAAATAACATGATACATAGCCCAATAAGACGAGACATACCCCAATAAGACTATACATAGCCCAATAACACGATACATAGCCCAATAAGATGATATAGCCCAATAAGACGATACATAGCCCAATAAGACGATACATAGCCCAATAAGACGATACATAGCCCAATAAGACGATACATAGCCCAATAACATGATACATAGCCCAATAACATGATACATACCCAATAACATGAAACATAGCCCAATAACATGATACATACCCAATAACATGATACATAGCCCAATAACATGATACATAGCCCAATAACCTGATACATAGCCCAATAACATGATACATAGCCCAATAACACGATACATAGCCCAATAACACGATACATAGCCCAATAAGAAGATATATAGCCCAATAACATGATGTATAGCCCAATAAGACGATACATAGCTCAATAAGACGATATATAGCCCAATAAAACGATACATAGCCCAATAACACGATACATAGCCCAATAAGACAATATATAGCCCAATAAGATAATATATCGCCCAATAAGATGATATATACCCAATAAGACGATGTATAGCCCAATAACGCGATACATAGCCCAATAAGACCATATATAGCCCAATAAGATGATATATAGCCCAATAACATGATACATAGCCCAATAAGACGAGACATACCCCAATAAGACGATACATAGCCCAATAACCCGATACATAGCCCAATAAGATGATATAGCCAATTAAGATGATACATAGCCTAATAAGACGATACATAGCCCAATAACATATACATAGCCCAATAACATGATACATAGCCCAATAACATGATACATAGCCCAATAACGCGATACATAGCCCAATAAGACCATATATAGCCCAATAAGATGATATATAGCCAAATAACATGATACATAGCCCAATAAGACGAGACATACCCCAATAAGACTATACATAGCCCAATAACACGATACATAGCCCAATAAGATGATATAGCCAATTAAGATGATACATAGCCCAATAAGACGATACATAGCCCAATAACATGATACATAGCCCAATAACATGATACATAGCCCAATAACATGATACATAGCCCAATAAGACGATACATAGCCCAATAAGACGATACATAGCCCAATAACACGATACATAGCTCAATAAGACTTTACATAGCCCAATAAGATGATACATAGCCCAATAACATGATACATAGCCCAATAACCTGATACATAGCCCAATAAAACAATACATAGCCCAATAACTCGATACATAGCCCAATAACACGATACATAGCCAAATAAGACGATACATAGCCTAATAACACGATACATAGCCCAATAACACGACACATATAGCCCAATAACATGATACATAGCCCAATAAGACGATACATAGACCAATAAGACGATACATAGCCCAATAAGATGATACATAGCCCAATAAGATGATACATAGCCCAATAACATGATACATACCCCAATAACATGATATATAGCCCAATAAGACGATACATAGCCCAATAAGACGATATATAGCCCAATAACATGATATATAGCCCAATAAGATGATACAAATCCCAATAAAACGATACATAGCCCAATAACATGATACATAGTCCAATAAGACGATACATAACCCAATAAGACGATATATAGCCCAATAAGACGATACCTAGCCCAATAAGACGATATATAGCCCAATAACATGATATATAGCCCAATAAGACGATACATAGCCAAATAAGACGATTCATAGTCCAATAACATGATACATAGCCCAATAAGACGACATGTAACCCAATAAGACGATACATAGCCCAATAAGACGATATATAGCCCAATAACATGATATATAGCCCAATAAGACGATATATAGCCCAATAACACGATACATAGCCCAATAACATGATACATAGCCCAATAAGACGATACATAGCCCAATAAGACGATACATAGCCCAATAAGACGATACATAGCCCAATAAGACGATACATATAGCCCAATAAGACGATACATAGCCCAATAAGACGATATATAGCCCAATAAAATGATACATAGGCCAATAAGACGATATAGCCCAATAAGTCGATACATAGCTCAATAAGACGATACATAGCACAATAACATGATAAATAGCCCAATAAGACGATACATAGCCCAATAAGACGATATATAGCCCAATAAAATGATACATATGTGACAGAGTCAAAAGACACTATTTTGGACAGTAATTATTTAGTCATAAATCTATATTTTTAATTAGGAATGCCTCGTGTACACATAGGAATGTAATTCTTTAGTTAACTGTTTGCGTGGAAAATGCGTAAGCAAGAAATAATTTCCGTACGTAATTACATTACAGTGAGTCATGCCTAGGTTTGGCGCTTGTTTACGTAAGTTCGTGTTTGGGACATCCTGTTTGCGCCTAGGGCGTGCAACATTGCGTAGGATGTGTAAGGTCTTAAGAATGCAGGTTTTTCCATAAAAATAGGCCCAAACTAAGCTTAAATCAGTGTAGTAAAAGTTCTTGAAGACGTTGCACATATCAAGACAAGGAATTCTCTACGATGTAAAGAGATATCCTGTAATCTCGTTCCCGTTTTTTTTTCATGTATTGTAAAGTTGTGTGAATTTTTCAATAAATTCTTTTGTCAAAACCACTTGCAATCTGATTCATAGCTGAGCGCCTTGCCGCCGGTTACATTTTTGGTGTCAGAAGTGGGATTGCAAGAAAGTTGACATTAGTAGTTACTGATTATTTACCAACGGGAACGAGACTGAAATCATGGCAGAAGAAGCTGTGGCTGCACTCACAGAGCAATTGGCTGCACTCAAGGCACAGCTGGATGGCATGCAGGCTGAAGGAGGACCCCCTGCCCAACCTGTTCCTGCACCAGTGGTGAAAGTGGCAGTGCCAAGGGAGAAGAAGCTGAGAAAGTATGCTGGTGGCAGAGACGACAAGGTGCTTGAAGACTGGATAGCAGATGCACAGAGGTCTGTGGCTGCCCAGAAGTTAACTGATCAAGAGGCGGTGGATTTCCTGTACCATAGCTTAGAAGGAGCGGCTCGAGATGAAGTTCGACTAAGGCCTGCGGATGACTGGACAGACCCGGAGGGTTTCTTCAGGATTCTAAGAGACGTCTTCGGGGAGAAGCTCACCAAGACCCAGCTTCTCCAGAGGTTTTTCGCCAGAAAACAAGGTGACAGGGAGCCCATCCAGGACTTTGCCCATGCCCTGATGTCGATGGCGGAGCACATAACCAGAGTACACGTAGGAGCCCTGGAAAACAAGGACCAGAACCTCAGAGACACATTCGTTGAGAACTTGCGTGACAACCTGTTGCGCAGGGATCTCAAGCGCTATATCAGAGAACATCCCGAGAAGACCTTCAACGAGGTGAGGCAAGAGGCCTATCGTAGCTCGGAAGACACAGATAGAGGAACACATCGCCATGCAGCGGCCAAGGAGGTGTTGGTGGAGAGCAACCAAGTAAATGCCATCCAAGAGCTTACAGCAGGACAGAAGGCCCTGGTGGAGAAGCTCATGCAGCAACAAAAATTGCTGGATGAGCAGCAGAAGCTGCTAACCCAACTTACCATGAAGTTAGCAAGCCCATCACCACCACGAAGTCCCCCACGTGGTCCGAGGAGATGTTACAACTGCCACGAGCTTGGACATCTTCGGCCGAACTGCCCAAAGCCCCTGAAAGACAAGGCACCAGCAGCACCACAGAAGGAGTCAAACTCCAGCTCTCCACGGCAGTGAGCCACGCCGTGGAGAGGAACTGTAGTGGCTCCAATTCTCTTTTTCAGAACGAAAAGTTTGTCGGGACAAGTCCCACAGTGGTGGCGAGGATTGGCGGAGTACCTGTGAAAAGCTTAGTGGATACGGGCTCCATGGTTACCCTCATCACCGAGTCGTTCTACAGGGAAAAGCTACAGCCAACCCTAGGAGACCTACACCCTGAAACAAGATTACTGCAGCTGCGAGGAGCTAACGGTTTGGACATCCCTTACATTGGATATATCGTCGCTACAGTAGAGATCGGAGGAGTGGTGGTCCCTGGGTGCGGCATCTTCATCACGAAGGACACAGCAGCCACTACAGTAATGCAGAGGAGGGTACCTGGCCTACTGGGAACCAACGTTCTTGGGCAGGTGCCCCAATACCAACAGATCCTGCAAGATGAAGAGAAGAAGAGTAAACGTAAAACTGGGTTCGTGAAAGTAGCCGGCTCAGACAAAGTCTGGGTCCCTGCTTTCACAGAATCTGATATCTTGGTCACAGGCCCATCATGGGGCACTGATGCTGTGATCGAACCCCTTGGTGTACCAGTAGAAGGAAACCTCACCGTGGCCAGTACTCTCGTGGATACTACCAAGACGTGTTACTATGTCAGAGTTGCCAACCAGACGGCAAAGGACATATGGCTAAAGCCGAGGACGCGGATTGGAATTGTGCGAGAGGGAGAGATGGTCAAGAGAGGAGAGCAGTTGGAGTTCCTACACGAGAATAACATGGTGACAGTGTGCTGTAACCTTAGTGCTGACCCTCAGATGCCACCCCAACGGGAAGCTGTGGGCAAAGTACGTTGGCAAAGGATACAGACACCCCCTCACGGGATTACCCTGGAACATTTCCCCGGGACGGAACTTCAGAGGGAGAAAGCTCTCCAGATGTTCGAAAGAAATGAAGAGGTGTTTGCTTCATGTAAGGAGGACCTTGGCTGTACAAAGACAACATATCATCGCATCTACACAGACGATGATGTGCCTGTCACAGAGCGTTACAGAAGGATTCCTCCAAACCAATACCAGGAGGTGCAACAGCATCTACAAGACTTGCTAGAAAAAGGAGTGATATGTCCAAGTGAGAGTAACTATGCCTCCCCAATAGTGCTTGTACGAAAGAAGTCTGGAGCCTCGAGGATGTGCGTCGACTACCGGAAGCTGAACCAGAAAACCAAGCGTGATCAGTACCCCCTACCAAGGATAGAGGAATCACTGGAGGCACTGCGTGGCGCAAAGTACTTTTCCACCATAGATCTGGCATCAGCCTACAATCAAGTTGAAGTCCATCCTGATGATCAGCACAAGACTGCGTTCACAACGCCCATGGGTTTGTTTCAGTACACTCGGATGCCGTTTGGACTACAGAATGCCCCAGCGACCTTCCAAAGGTTGATGCAAGGAGTCTTCCGAGAGGACATACTTCGCACCCTGATGGTCTATCTGGACGACATCATAGTCTTCTCATCCACCATTGAAGAACATCTTGAGCGGTTGGAAACGGTATTCAGTAAGCTGAAGCATCATGGATTAAAGGTTGAACCAGCCAAGTGTCAACTCTTCAGAGATCGGGTGTCCTACCTGGGGCACGTGGTCTCTGCTGACGGTGTCGAGACAGACCCTGAAAAGACAAAGACAGTTAATGAGTGGCCAGTCCCCCAGACAGTGCGCGATCTGCGATCATTCCTTGGTTTCGCGTCATACTACAGAAGATTTGTCCCCAAGTTCGCTCAAGTGGCAGGTCCGCTGCACAAGTTAGTTGCTGAGCTCGGGAGCGGAGGAAGTAACAAGACCACCCGGAAGCAGATTGGCGTACTGTGGACAGAAGAGTGCCAAAAGAGCTTCAACAAGTTAAAGAATCTACTAACCTCAGCACCAGTGCTGGCCTACCCGGACTACACCAAGCCCTTCATCCTAGAGACGGATGCGTCCAACGAAGGATTGGGAGCCGTGCTGTCCCAAGAACAGGACGGAAGAGTCAAAGTGATCGCTTATGCCAGCCGAGGCCTGAGAGGTGGAGAGCGAAACATGGAGAACTACTCATCGAGGAAGCTGGAACTACTAGCCTTGAAGTGGGCTGTATGTGAGAAGTTCAGGGAGTACCTGCTGGGATCGAAGTTTGTCGTCTACACAGACAACAACCCGCTGACATACCTACAGTCAAAGAGTAAGCTGAAAGCTGTGGAGCAGAGGTGGGCTGCAGAGTTAGCAAACTTCAACTTCACCATCAAGTATCGCCCTGGACGTCACAACCAGAATGCAGATGCTCTAAGTCGCATCAACCGAGATGAAGAACCAACCACAGTTGAAGTAAGAAGTACCCTAGCCTACTCTACCAATACTACAGACCTACCAGAAGAGGTACGTCAACATTTGATGGTATCAGCAGCGTTCATAAGCAACACAGAGACAAGTGCGCTGGAGGAGCAAGCAACCTCATTCCCAACCACACCTCTCACAGAGATCCAACGACTACAGCAGGAGGACCCATGTATCAGTCGTCTCCTCCACTACCGAAACCTTGGACGTCGGCCAAGTAAAAGGCAAAGCCAACAAGAGACAAGGGATACAAGGAAGTTGCTTAGTCACTGGAACAGGATTGAGGAAAGCCATGGAGTTCTCTACCGCCGTACAGGAGTCGGACAGGGAAGTGAGCTTCGGTTACTGCTACTCCCCACATCAATGAAATCACAAGTACTGAAGGGTGCGCACGATCAATGTGGACACCAAGGACAAGACAGCTCTTGAGGAAAAGATGTTGGTGGCCCGGTATGCAAGGAGATGTGAAGCAATGGATCTCAAATTGTGAAAGATGTGTCATTGCCAAAGGATCCTACCTTCCAGTCAAGACGCCGATGGGCAGCCTACTAGCTACTAGGCCATTGGAAGTGCTAGCGATGGATTTTACCTTGCTTGAGCCTGCAACAGATGGAAGAGAAAATGTCCTCGTGTTAACAGATGTGTTCACAAAGTTTACAATTGCTGTACCTACCCGTGATCAGAAAGCTACAACCGTAGTCAAGACCCTGATTAAAGAATGGTTCCTTGTGTATGGAATCCCCCAAAGAATACACTCTGACCAAGGCAAGTCATTTGAGGCAGAACTAGTCAAGGAGTTGTGTGCAGTGTATGGAATTAAGAAGTCAAGGACAACCCCCTATCATCCTCAAGGAAATGGGCAGTGCGAAAGATTCAACCGTACACTACATGAGCTTCTAAGAACTCTACCAGCAGAAAAGAAAAGAAGGTGGCCTGAACACCTGAAAGAGTTATGTTACGCCTATAATGCTACGCCACATGCAACGACTAGATACTCACCCTTCTACCTGATGTTTGGTAGAGATGCAAAGCTACCTTTGGACATTCTACTTCCTGATGATGACAGACAAGTGACAGTAGACAACCAGCAATGGATTACCAAGCACCAGACTCGTCTACGAGAAGCTTATACCACTGTGACACAAAACTTGAAGGAAGCTGCTACCGTCAGAAAGAAGATCCATGACCAGAAGGGCAGAGCACTGGCCGAACCACTACAAGTTGGAGAGCGAGTACTCCTTCGCAACCGTAAAGTCAGAGGAAGAAACAAGATTCAAGATAAATGGGACAACCAAGTGTACAAAATCGTTGAACGAAGAGACAACAATACATATGTCGTTGAAAGAGCTGATGGACATGGAGGAGATAAAATTGTTAGTCAAGGAGAAATGCAAGTGTGTCCAAGACCAATGCTGGAGATACGAGGACGACACAGGCAAGCTGACAGGTCTAGACAAACATGTACTGCATCGCCAGAATCATCAGATGAAGAAGATGACATTGGAGGAATGACAATCGCCTTTCAACCAATGACAGAACCAGCTGAACCTGATGATGATGATGATAGTGATGATGCGTCTGAGGAAGAACTGGCTGCACCTGTACTCCGACGTTCCACAAGGACAACGGCAGGCCAACACAGCAACCTCTATAATCTTCCAAGATCCGCACTTCAGCACTGACGAGTCCACCTGCGTATCATTGTTCCTGAATTTGCTCGAGGACGAAGCAAACAAAAAGGAGGGGCAAGTGTGACAGAGTCAAAAGACACTATTTTGGACAGTAATTATTTAGTCATAAATCTATATTTTTAATTAGGAATGCCTCGTGTACACATAGGAATGTAATTCTTTAGTTAACTGTTTGCGTGGAAAATGCGTAAGCAAGAAATAATTTCCGTACGTAATTACATTACAGTGAGTCATGCCTAGGTTTGGCGCTTGTTTACGTAAGTTCGTGTTTGGGACATCCTGTTTGCGCCTAGGGCGTGCAACATTGCGTAGGATGTGTAAGGTCTTAAGAATGCAGGTTTTTCCATAAAAATAGGCCCAAACTAAGCTTAAATCAGTGTAGTAAAAGTTCTTGAAGACGTTGCACATATCAAGACAAGGAATTCTCTACGATGTAAAGAGATATCCTGTAATCTCGTTCCCGTTTTTTTTTCATGTATTGTAAAGTTGTGTGAATTTTTCAATAAATTCTTTTGTCAAAACCACTTGCAATCTGATTCATAGCTGAGCGCCTTGCCGCCGGTTACACATAGGCCAATAAGACGATATAGCCCAATAAGTCGATACATAGCTCAATAAGACGATACATAGCACAATAACATGATAAATAGCCCAATAACATGATACATAGCCCAATAAGACGATACATAGCCCAATCAGACGATACATAGCCCAATAAGACGATACATAGCCCAATCAGACGATACATAGCCCAATAACATGATACATAGCCCAATAACATGATACATAGCCCAATAACATGATACATACCCAATAACATGATACATAGCCCAATAACATGATACATAGCCCAATAACATGATACATAGCCCAATAACATGATACATAGCCCAATAAGACGATACATAGCCCAATAACACGATACATAGCCCAATAAGAAGATATATAGCCCAATAACATGATGTATAGCCCAATAAGACGATACATAGCTCAATAAGACGATATATAGCCCAATAAAACGATACATAGCCCAATAACACGATACATAGCCCAATAAGACAATATATAGCCCAATAAGATAATATATCGCCCAATAAGATGATATATAGCCCAATAAGACGATGTATAGCCCAATAACGCGATACATAGCCCAATAAGACCATATATAGCCCAATAAGATGATATATAGCCCAATAACATGATACATAGCCCAATAGGACGAGACATACCCCAATAAGACGATACATAGCCCAATAACACGATACATAGCCCAATAAGATGATATAGCCAATTAAGATGATACATAGCCCAATAAGACGATACATAGCCCAATAACATGATACATAGCCCAATAACATGATACATAGCCCAATAACATGATACATAGCCCAATAACACTATACATAGCCCAATAAGACGATACATAGCCCAATAAGACGATACATAGCCCAATAAGACGATACATAGCCCAATAACATGATACATAGCCCAATAACATGATACATACCCAATAACATGAAACATAGCCCAATAACATGATACATACCCAATAACATGATACATAGCCCAATAACATGATACATAGCCCAATAAAATGATACACAGCCCAATAACATGATACATAGCCCAATAACACGATACATAGCCCAATAACACGATACATAGCCCAATAAGAAGATATATAGCCCAATAACATGATGTATAGCCCAATAAGACGATACATAGCTCAATAAGACGATATATAGGCCAATAAAACGATACATAGCCCAATAACACGATACATAGCCCAATAAGACAATATATAGCCCAATAAGATAATATATTACCCAATAAGATGATATATAGCCCAATAAGACGATGTATAGTAGCCCAATAACGCGATACATGCCCAATAAGACCATATATAGCCCAATAAGATGATATATAGCCCAATAACATGAACATAGCCAATAAGACGAGAACATACCCCAATACGACAGACTAGCCAATAACACGATACATATGCCCAATAAGATGATAATAGCCCAATATGATACATAGCCCAATAAGGCCCAATAACATGATACATAGCCCAATAAGAATACATAGCCCAATAGCCCAATAAGATGATTATGCCCAATAACATGATACATAGCCCAATAAGACGAGACATACCCCAATAAGACGATACATAGCCCAATAACACGATACATAGCCCAATAAGCGATACATAGCCCAATAAGATGATACATAGCCCAATAAGATGATAATAGCCCAATAACATGATACATAGCAATAGAATAAGATACATAGCCCAATAAGATACATAGCCCAATAACATGATACATAGCCCAATAAGACGATACATAGCCCAATAAGACGATACATAGCCCAATAAGATACATAGCCCAATAAGATGATATATAGCCCAATAACATGATACATAGCCCAATAAACGATACATAGCCCAATAAGACGATACATAGCCCAATAACATACATAGCCCAATAAATGATATAGCCCAATAAGATGATATATAGCCCAATAACATGATACATAGCCCAATAAGACGAGACATACCCCAATAAGACGATACATAGCCCAATAACACGATACATAGCCCAATAAGATGATATAGCCCAATAAGATGATACATAGCCCAATAACGATACATAGCCCAATAAGACGATACATAGCCCAATAACATGATACATAGCCCAATAAGATACATAGCCCAATATACACGATACATACATAGCCCAATAAGACATAGCCCAATAAGATGATATATAGCCCAATAACATGATACATAGCCCAATAAACGATACATAGCCCAATAAGACGATACATAGCCCAATAACACGATACATAGCCCAATAAGATAAGATATATAGCCCAATAACATGATACATAGCCCAATAAGACGATACATACCCAATAAGATACATAGCCCAATAAGACGATACATAGCCCAATAACACGATACATAGCCCAATAAGATGATATAGCCCATCCCAATAACATGATACATAGCCCAATAAGACGAGATACACATAGCCCAATAACATACATAGCCCAATAAGACGATACATAGCCCAATAAGATATAGCCCAATAAGATACATAGCCCAATAACATGATACATAGCCCAATACATAGCCCAATAAATAACGATACATAGCCCAATAACATGATACATAGCCCAATGCCCAATATACATAGCCCAATCGATACATAGCCCAATAAGACGATACATAGCCCAATAACACGATACATAGCCCAATAACATGATATATAGCCCAATAACATGATACATAGCCCAATAAGCCCAATAACGATACATAGCCCAATAAGACGATAGATACATAGCCCAATAAGATATATAGCCCAATAAGATGATACATAGCCCAATAAGAGCCCAATAACATGATACATAGCCCAATAAGACGAGACATACCCCAATAACGATACATAGCCCAATAACACGATACATAGCCCAATAAGATATATAGCCCAATAAGATGATATATAGCCCACATAGCCCAATAAGATACATAGCCCAATAAGACGATACATAGCCCATGATACATAGCCCAATAAACGATACATAGCCCAATAACACGATACATAGCCCAATAAGACGATATATAGCCCAATAAGATGTATAGCCCAATAACATGATACATAGCCCAATAACATGATACATAGCCCAATAAGACGATACATAGCCCAATAACACGATACATAGCCCAATAAGATATATAGCCCAATAACATGATACATAGCCCAATAACGATATATAGCCCAATAACACGATACATAGCCCAATAAGACGATACATAGCCCAATAGCCCAATAAGCCCAATAACATGATACATAGCCCAATAAGACGATACATAGCCCAATAAGACGATACATAGCCCAATAACACGATACATAGCCCAATAAAAAGATATATAGCCCAATAAGATGATGCATAGCCCAATAACGATACATAGCCCAATAAGACGATACATAGCCAATAACCGATACATAGCCCAATAAGATGATATAGCCCATTAAGATGATACATAGCCCAATAAGACGATACATAGCCCAATAAGACGATACATAGCCCAATAACATGATACATAGCCCAATAACATGATACATAGCCCAATAACATGATACAATAGCCCAATAACATGATGCATAGCCCAATAAGACGAGACATATCCCAATAAGACGATACATAGCCCGATAACACGATACATAGCCCAATAAGATGATATATAGCCCAATAACATGATATATTGCCCAATAAGACGATATATAGCCCAATAACACGATACATAGCCCAATAAGACGATACATAGCCCAATAACACGATACATAGCCCACTAAATGATATATAAGGCCCAATAAGATGAGGCATAGCCCAATAGATGATATATAGCCCAATAACATGATACATAGCCCAATAAGACGAGACATACCCCAATAAGACGACACATAGCCCAATAACACGATACATAGCCCGATAACACGATACATAGCCCAATAAGATGATATATAGCCCAATAAGATGATGCATAG
This sequence comes from Actinia tenebrosa, assembly GCF_029948245.1. Lineage (NCBI taxonomy): Eukaryota > Metazoa > Cnidaria > Anthozoa > Actiniaria > Actiniidae > Actinia > Actinia tenebrosa. Next base: position 17,143,055 of record NW_028292569.1, read on the forward strand.
CCCAATAACATGATACATAGCACAATAAGACGATACATAGCCCAATAACATGATACATAGCCCAATAAAACGATACATAGCCCAATAACACGATACATAGCCCAAAAAGACGATATATAGCCAAATAAGATGATGTATAGCCCAATAACATGATGCATAGCCCAATAAGACGATACATAGCCCAATAAGACGATACATAGCCCGATAACACGATACATAGCCCAATAAGATGATATATAGCCCAATAACATGATACATAGCCCAATAAGACGATATATAGCCCAATAACACGATACATAGCACAATAAGACGATACATAGCCCGATAACACGATACATAGCCCAATAAGATGATATATAGCCCAATAAGATGATGCATAGCCCAATAAGATGATATATAGCCCAATAACATGATACATAGCCCAATAAGACGAGACATACCCCAATAAGACGACACATAGCCCAATAACACGATACATAGCCCGATAACACGATACATAGCCCAATAAGATGATATATAGCCCAATAAGATGATGCATAGCCCAATAACATGATACATAGCACAATAAGACGATACATAGCCCAATAACAAGATACATAGCCCAATAAAACGATACATAGCCCAATAACACGATACATAGCCCAAAAAGACGATATATAGCCCAATAAGATGATGTATAGCCCAATAACATGATGCATAGCCCAATAAGACGATACATAGCCCAATAAGACGATACATAGCCCGATAACACGATACATAGCCCAATAAGATGATATATAGCCCAATAACATGATACATAGCCCAATAAGACGATATATAGCCCAATAAGACGATATATAGCCCAATAAGACGATACATAGCCCTATAACACGATACATAGCCCAATAAGATGATATATAGCCCAATAACATGATACATAGCCCAATAAGACGAGACATACCCAAATAAGACGACACATAGCCCAATAACACGATACATAGCCCGATAACACGATACATAGCCCAATAAGATGATATATAGCCTAATAAGATGATGCATAGCCCAATAAGATGATATATAGCCCAATAACGTGATACATAGCCCAATAAGACGAGACATACCCCAATAAGACGACACATAGCCCAATAACACGATACATAGCCCAATAAGATGATATAGCCCATTAAGATGATACATAGCCCAATAAGACGATACATAGCCCAATAAGACGATACATAGCCCAATAACATGATACATAGCCCAATAACATGATACATAGCCCAATAACATGATACATAGCCCAATAACATGATACATAGCCCAATAAGACGATACATAGCCCAATAAGACGATACATAGCCCAATAACATGATACATAGCCCAATAACATGATACATAGCCCAATAACTCGATACATAGCCCAATAACACGATACATAGCCAAATAAGACGATACATAGCCCAATAAGACGATACATAGCCCAATAAGACGAGACATACCCCAATAACATGATACATAGCCCAATAACACGATACATAGCCCAATAAGACGATACATAGCCCAATAAGATGATACAAAGCCCAATAAGATGATGCATAGCCCAATAACATGATACATAGCACAATAAGACGATACATAGCCCAATAACATGATACATAGCCCAATAACATGATACATAGCCCAATAACATGATACATAGCCAAATAAGACGATACATAGCCCAATAAGATGATACATAGCCCAATAACATGATATATAGCCCAATAAAATGATACATAGCCCAATAACACGATACCTAGCCCAATAAGACGATATATAGCCCAATAAGATGATGTATAGCCCAATAACATGATGCATAGCCCAATAAGACGATACATAGCCCAATAAGACGATACATAGCCCAATAAGACGATACATAGCCCGATAACACGATACATAGCCCAATAAGATGATATATAGCCCAATAAGATGATATATAGCCCAATAAGACGATATATAGCCCAATAACATGATACATAGCCCAATAAGACGAGACATACCCAAATAAGACGACACATAGCCCAATAACACGATACATAGCCCAATAACACGATACATAGCCCAATAAGATGATATATAGCCCAATAAGATGATGCATAGCCCAATAAGATGATATATAGCCCAATAACGTGATACTTAGCCCAATAAGACGAGACATACCCCAATAAGACGACACATAGCCCAATAACACGATACATAGCCCAATAAGATGATATAGCCCATTAAGATGATACATAGCCCAATAAGACGATACATAGCCCAATAAGACGATACATAGCCCAATAACATGATACATAGCCCAATAACATGATACATAGCCCAATAACATGATACATAGCCCAATAAGACGATACATAGCCCAATAAGACGATACATAGCCCAATAACATGATACATAGCCCAATAACATGATACATAGCCCAATAACTCGATACATAGCCCAATAACACGATACATAGCCAAATAAGACGATACATAGCCCAATAAAACGATACATAGCCCAATAAGACGACACATATAGCCCAATAACATGATACATAGCCCAATAAGACGATACATAGCCCAATAAGACGATACATAGCCCAATAAGATGATACAAAGCCCAATAAGATGATACATAGCCCAATAACATGATACATAGCCCAATAACAAGATACATAGCCCAATAACATGATACATAGCCCAATAACATGATACATAGCCCAATAACATGATACATAGCCAAATAAGACGATACATAGCCCAATAAGACGATACATAGCCCAATAACATGATACATAGCCCAATAAAATGATACATAGCCCAATAACACGATACCTAGCCCAATAAGACGATATATAGCCCAATAAGATGATGTATAGCCCAATAACATGATGCATAGCCCAATAAGACGATACATAGCCCAATAAGACGATACATAGCCCGATAACACGATACATAGCCCAATAAGATGATATATAGCCCAATAAGATGATGCATAGCCCAATAAGATGATATATAGCCCAATAAGACGATACATAGCCAAATAACATGATACATAGCCCAATAAGACGACACATATAGCCCAATAACATGATACATAGCCCAATAAGACGATACATAGCCCAATAAGACGATAGATAGCCCAATAAGACGGTGCATAGCCCAATAAGATGATACATAGCTCAATAAGACGATACATAGCCCAATAAGACGATACATAGCCAAATAACATGATACATAGCCCAATAACATGATACATAGCCCAATAAGACGATACATAGCCCAATGAGACGATACATAGCCCAATAAGACGATACATAGCGCAATAAGATGATACATAGCCCAATAAGATGATACATAGCCCAATAAGATGATACATAGCCCTGTTGATAATAGTTAACTTTTACATACATTTATTCGTTTTGTTTGTTTCTTACGATTTCCTTGACCCCATGATTTACCAGAAATTAATGATTAAACATAGCAATGAAACTTGATCTAGCCTTATGCAATAAAAGACACTCGCTTAATTCTTAATGAAACGACATGCACGTGCTTACGAGCCAACGATAATTTTGCCATGAAGACTAACTTAGATGCGTGATTCGCCACCAGATGTAAGTACAATAAATTCTAAACATATATACTGTTTAAGTGTAAATATTTCCCCAAAAATGTAGGCTAATTTAGGAATTATTGTTACATTTTAGCGAACCTTGTACTAGCTTGAACCAGTTTGAACTTGATCCACGAATTAAACTTGAAACGGATACGAGTGAACATTTGTCAACTAGCTCTAACAAGCGTATCGTATGGTGGTAAAATAGACATTCCCCCGATATCTCTAACAGTTCGATCTGAGGAGCAAAATTTAAGAGATAATCCCGGCCTGAATTCGATCAATAAAGCCCCGAGTTTAGAAGCCCGTAATTTGACACCGACCGCATGGAAGATAAAAAATTCGAGGAATCGGATTATGGACGCGCGGCGCTTCCGGAACGAGAAAGGGAAATTCCGAGAAAATCCGGCCGACAGGCAAAGATAAAGCCGGAGCACACGGAATACTTCCAATTAATGCGAAAGGAAAGACTAGTTTCTGACCTCAGGGGTTCTGAGACAGCAATTGAAGAAATAATACAGAATATCCAGCAATGTGACGCCGTTTCTCGCCCAGCAGGGGCAAAATCGGCAATCGAAAGCCTCGAAAATGAATGGGAAAAATATCAAGAAATTTACAGCGATCTCGCCAAAATTGTTGTAGACACCACCGAGCTACAAACAATGAGCACGAAAAATCAAAAAATTGTTCGACGAATTTACGAACAAAGAGAAGCTCTCATACAAGTTCTGCAGGAGTCAATGAATGCCCCCCTTCCAAGTGATAAAGTCCCGTGTCCTACCCCACAGGCCGATGCAAAGTCCATAATGTCAATGAAATCAGGAGCAAGTAAATGCTCCTCTACATCCTCAAACGCGCGCGCTGCCGCCAGATCCGCTAGGATTGCTAAGCTCAAGCTAGAACAAGCAATAAAGAGATCGGAGCTAAAACAGAAACAGATTCGAGAAGAGGCGGAGCTGGAAAGGATCAAAGTCGAGCTGGAGACCAAGAGAGCCGAAAGCGAGCTGAAGGAACACCTCCAGCAACTGCAAGACGAAATGGAGTGCGCCAATTATGAGGCCCAGCTGCTAGAAGAAGAACAAGACGATGAAATGAGACAGAGAAAGGAACTGGAATTCGAAATAGAAGGACAGTACAGCCAACAAAAAAAAAACTGCAACAGAGGTTAAAGAAGAAAATATACCACCGGTGAAGCCAATTGTGACATCAACGCCGAACAGAGACCAGGACCTGGATGAACGTGATGGTCTTGGGGGAGATGATCTCCGCCAATCGACGATACCAAATACCCGCCAAATCCAAGCTGGAGGAGAACAACGGTATGACGAACAAAGGTCATACTGGTCCCAAGACCCAAGAAATCCAACCCTGGACCAGACTCTAGCTGCTACATTGGTGCAAATAAATCAGCAGCTGATGAGCGCCATGAAGCAAAATTCGGAGTCCACGATGGTCATGAAATCGATGATGCAAAGACAAGGGATTCCGAAACCTGATCCCCCTAAGTTCTCTGGAGATCCTGCTGAATTCCCGGTTTTCAAGCTGAGAATGCAGGACTGGCTAGAGGAAAAGGGCCTGACAGAGAAGGAAAAGGTATCACACCTGCTGAGCTTCGTTGAAGGAGACCCAAGGGAAGCCATCACTTATTGCGAGATAGAGGAAAACGGATATGCAGAAGCCATGGCGATCTTGGAATCTCAGTACGGCCACCCTGCAAAGGTCGTCCGAGCATCTATTAAAAGAATAACAGATGGTCCCAGGATCGAGAGAGGGAACAAGACTGCCCTCACGAAGCTTCGCAACAACCTCCAGACCGTCATCAAGGCCCTTCGCCACAACAAAATATACCTCTACGAGATGAACGCATGCCATAACATAGAAAGGGTAATCGACAGACTCCCCCTCCACATGCAGGTGGAGTGGGCTAAAGGTGTCCCTAGAATTCGCGACGAAACGGACACCGGCCCTGACCTCAGTCATGTCTTTAGCCTGGTAGACAAACAAGTGAAAATCATGAATGACCCTCAATTTGGTCATATCTTGAGCAATCATCAAGCCTCGAGTTCATCCATGAAACCTGGCAAGATGAGCACAGCCTTGAAGCCCATTACAAGCTACCGTAAGCCACTATCCACCATGGCAACCGACGTGAAGAAAGAAAGAAAGACCTGCGTGTGTTGCAAGGGCCAGCATGATTTGAAGGACTGCGAAGTCTTCCCCAAGAAATCAACTGAAGAAAGATGGACCCTCGTAAAGGAACAAAAGCTCTGTCATCTATGTTTGGCTTCGGGTCATATGAGGTACCAGTGCACATCAACAGAAAGGTGTCTATGCAAGGCGCCCCTACCCCACCATAAGCTGCTGCATCGAGATCACAGACCGCAACAAGTTGTCAGCCAATCCCCGCAACCCTCCGCACAACCTGCATCAGAAGTAGTTAGACGGAAGGAGATCGACACGCGAGCAACCCTCAGCCAGAAACAAGGTCAAATAATCCTGCTACATGTGGTTCCAGTCCGAGTGATAAGCGACGAAGGCAAATCCGTAACCACTTATGGTCTCCTGGATAACGCAAGTCGAGGGACCATAATCTGCTCCCAGCTCGCGGAAAGGTTAGGCATTGACGGCCCCAAGCTTCCAGTCTCAGTGACCACAGTCCTTGGCACACAAGATCGCGAATACAAGGAAGTATCCTTTAAACTACAAGCTGCCGAACCCAGCGACGAAGATCCCGTTTTAAACGTGGAACAAGGCCTTTCTGGCGAACTAGAAATAAAGGAAAGGGTGCTGCCACACGAGATAGTTCTAAACCAGCACCCACACTTATGTGACGTCAGCATACCGGAAGTAGACTTAAAGAAAGTGACACTGATTATCGGCGAAGATGTGAGAAATGCGCACGCAGTTAAGGATGTTCGATCGCCCGCAGACAATGAACGGAGTGGATTATACGCTACTAGAACAGCACTAGGCTGGACGATTGCTGGCCACACGACAGGTGCCCCAAGCCCCAAGAAAGAAACAAGCTTCAACTTCACGGACACGAATAAAGAGCTTAGCAACCAGCTGGAACGGTTCTGGAAGATAGAGAGAGTAGGAATTGAGGACCAAACAGACACCTTGAAGTCGGTGGAGGACCGCAGAGCAGAAGACATCCTTCGAGAATCCACAAGGCTTGTGAATGGACACTACGAGACGGGTCTACTCTGGAAAAAGAACGATCCTCATCTACCCAATAACAGGAAGCTTGCAGAGTCTCGACTGAACAGTCTCAAACGGAAATTTCAACGCGACCCAGATTTCGAAGACAAGTACAGAAAGGTAATTCAGGAATATGTACAACGAGGATACGCAAGGAAGCTGACTCCAGATGAAGCACGATCGACTACTCCAAAGACCAACTACCTGCCACATCACGGAGTTACAAACCCCAATAAACCAGGCAAGGTGAGAGTTGTCTTCGACGCAGCCGCTAAATTCCAGGAAACCTCCCTGAACAAGAACCTGCTACAAGGCCCGGATCTGTCAAACAGTTTGAATGGAGTACTGATGAGATTTCGTCAAGAAAGGGTAGCGGTAGTGGCAGACGTCGAAGGCATGTTTCACCAAGTCAAGGTAGCACGCAAGGATCAAGATGCCTTAAGATTCCTTTGGTATAGTAACGACATCGATGGACCCCCTGACGAGTATGTAATGACGTCGCACATCTTCGGAGCGACAGATTCTCCCTGTTGCGCGAATTATTGTCTGAAGAAAACAGCAGAAGATAATACGAGCAGTTTCGATCCCGTTGTCATCCAAACTGTCCTAAGGAACTTCTATGTTGACGACATGCTGAAGGCGCTCAAGAGTGAGGAAATTGCTATCAAAGTCGCGAAGGACTTGATATCCCTACTATCGAGAGGAGGATTTAGACTGACGAAATTCACCTCCAACAGCCGTGCAGTCCTGGATTCGATCCCTAGCAAGGAAAGAGCTAACCCCACCTTGGACCTAGATTTTGATGATTTGCCAATCGAACGCGCACTTGGCGTGCAGTGGAATGTAGAGCAAGACACCTTTGGCTTCAAGGCTGCTAAATGCAGCAAGCCTAATACGATGAGAGGCGTACTATCTTATGTCTCGTCTTTCTATGACCCACAAGGCTTCGCCGCCCCTGTAGTTCTCCCAGCAAAACAGATACTGCAAGAGTGCTGGAAGGAAAAGCAGACATGGGACGAACCGTTGAAGGGGAAGCTGCTGAAAAAATGGGAACATTGGAAGAAACCTGCTGCCTATTATGACTGAAGTCAGATTCCACGCTTCTTCTTCGGAAATCCAGCCGGCGTGGATTTAGCTGACATCCAACTACACCATTTTTGTGATGCGTCCGAAGTAGGTTACGGCACTGTTTCCTATCTGAGGGCGACCTATCCGGATGGAACAATACCTTGTTCCTTCGTCCAAGGAAAGTCTAGAAATGCCCCGGTTCGTGCCCCAACGATTCCAAGAATGGAACTACAGAGTGCTGTCCTTGCTACTAGAATGGACAAGTTCATTCAGAGAGAACTAGACATGCTGATAAGCAAGACGCTATTCTGGACCGATAGCACCATCACTCTGTATTGCATCTCCAACGAAAGCAAAAGGTTCCAAACCTACGTTACCAACCGAGTGAACGAGATAAGAGAAGCCACTGAAGTAGCACAGTGGCGACATTGCCCAGGAGTGCTGAACCCCGCTGATGACTGTTCAAGAGGTCTAGACGCAAAGTAGTTCATTGAAAGTGAAAGATGGCTGAGAGGACCCCAATTCCTCTGGAAGGTGAAGAAAGCTGGCCAAGTCACCATGTAGAAGACATCCCCGACGATAAACTTGAAATAAAGAAGGAGAAGACATGCCTTGCAACCGAGGACCGATGCAGCTGCAACTTCGGTTCTTCACGAGTTACTCGCAAGATACTCAAGTTGGTCAAGGCTGCGCAAAAGTGTAGCATGGATAATCAAGTTCATCAATTGGTTGAAGGAAGGAAGAAAGAAACCGAGCCACCGGCGACTGACAGTCAACGACCTCAAGAAGGCTAAACAAAGAATCGTCGCTATCGTGCAAGCAAGGTCCTTTCCTAATGAAGTCCGTGAACTTAGCCGAGGGAAGTCTGGTTCCCAGACACGAGTGAAACCTTCTAGCAACATAGTAAAGTTGAAACCTATGATGAATCCAAGTGAAGGGGTCATGCGTGTATCGGGACGAATCAGCGAGGCACCAATAACGTACGATGCAAAGCACCAAGTGATCCTACCCCAACACCACTTGCGTCACCGAACTGATAATCAACCATTATCATGTGAGGCTCGGTCACTGTGGACCAGAACACTTGCTCTCAAAGGTAAGAGAAGAGTTTGGGATCGTCAAGGCAAGAGCTGCGATCAAGAAGGTGCTAGGAAGATGCTTCATCTGCAAGAAACAGCATGCAGAAAGGATGTCACAAGAAATGGCAGACCTGCCCAAGGTAAGGGTGAACGCCCTACGAACCGCCCTTTACCTACACCGGCATAGACTACTTTGGGCCCTTTAAATGTAAAGAGGGGTCGTGGTACAGCAAAGCGCTACGGTTGCATTTTGTCTGCATGACGACGCGAGCTGTACATCTGGAGTTGGCGCAGTCACTAGAGACAGACGCATTCATAATGGTGCTCCGACGCTTCATCAACGTCAGAGGAAGCGTTAAACAGCTGAGGTCGGACAATGGTACTAACTTTGTCGGAGCAGAACGCGAGTTGCGTGCGTCGATCAGAGAATGGAACCACAAGACCATAGAAGAGGAGCTCCAGCAGCATAACTGTGAATGGGTATTCCACCCACCGGGTGCATCCCATATGTCCGGAGTATGGGAAAGACTGATAAGGAGTGTCAAGCGGTCGATGAAAGCTATACTCGGTGAAAGGACGGTAGATGAAGAGGTGCTGAGAACCGTACTCTCCGAAGCGCAAGCAATTGCGAATTCCCGACCGCTGTGCCACAACTCTGACGACGTCAAAGACTTGGAGGCGCTGACACCCAACCACCTTCTGTTACACAACGTCCAGCTGTCACTCTTCCTCCGGGACACTTTGAAGATACAGATTTGTCAAGCAGAAAAAAAATGGCGACAACTACAGATCCTCGCGAACCATTACTGGAAGAGGTGGGTTTCACGAGTACTTACCCACCCTGCAAGAACGCCAGAAATGGCTCAAACCACCACGTCGAGACCTGACAGTCAACGATCTAGTACTGATTGCGGATGATAACGCACCGAGAGGTCAATGGCTTCTTGGTCGCGTTACTCAGGTGTTCCCTGGTAGAGACGGACGGATTCGAAGTGCAGCGATAAAGACCAAGAACTCAGAGTTACACCGACCAATAAGAAAACTCTGCCTATTGGAGGCATCAGGACAGTGAAGAAAGAAGAAAGAAGAAAGAAAAAAGAAGAAAGCTGCTATGCAGATAAGACAATTATATGCTAATGACAAAACCCTGGTTTCCTCATCGGGGGCCGGGATGTTGAGAATAGTTAACTTTTACATACATTTATTCGTTTTGTTTGTTTCTTACGATTTCCTTGACCCCATGATTTACCAGAAATTAATGATTAAACATAGCAATGAAACTTGATCTAGCCTTATGCAATAAAAGACACTCGCTTAATTCTTAATGAAACGACATGCACGTGCTTACGAGCCAACGATAATTTTGCCATGAAGACTAACTTAGATGCGTGATTCGCCACCAGATGTAAGTACAATAAATTCTAAACATATATACTGTTTAAGTGTAAATATTTCCCCAAAAAATGTAGGCTAATTTAGGAATTATTGTTACATTTTAGCGAACCTTGTACTAGCTTGAACCAGTTTGAAACCTGATCCACGAATTAAACTTGAAACAGATACGAGTAAACATTTGTCAACTAGCTCTAACAAGCGTATCGTATGGTGGTAAAATAGACATTCCCCCGATATCTCTAACAGCCCAATAACATGATACATAGCCCAATAACATGATACATAGCCCAATAACATGATACATAGCCCAATAACATGATACATAGCCCAATAAGACGACACATAGCCCAATAAGACGATACATAGCCCAATAACACGATACATAGCCCAATAAGACGATACATAGCCCGATAAAACGATACTTAGCCCAATAACACGATATATACCCAAATTGACGATATAGCCCAATAAGACGATATAGCCCAATAAGATGATATAGCCCCAATAAGATGATAAATAGGAACAATAACATGATACATAGCCCAAAAAGACGATACATAGCACAATAAGACAGTACATAGCCCAATAAGATGATACATAGCCCAATAACATGATACATAGCCAATAACATGATACATAGCCCAATAAGACGATACATCATAGCCCAATAACATGATGGCATAGCCCAATAACACGATTTACCCAATACACGATACATAGCCCATAACACGATACAAGCCCAATAAGACGAACATAGCCCAATAAGACGATACATAGCCCATAAGACGATACATAGCACGAATAACATGATACATAGCCCCAATAAGACGCATATATAGCCCAATAAGATGATACATAGCCCAATAACAATGAGCAAAGCCCAATAGACGATACATAGCCCAATAACATGATACATAGCCCAATAACATGATACATAGCCATAACATGATACATAGCCCCAATACATGATACATAGCCCAATAGACGATACATAGCCCCAATAAGACGATATATAGCCCAATAAACACGATACATAGCCCAATAGACGATATATCGTCCAATAAAGATGATATAGCCCAATAAGATGACACAGTAGCCTCTAGCCCAATAAGATGTACATACCCAATAAGACGATATTATAGCCCAATACGCGATACATAGCCCAATAAACGATATATAGCACCAATCAGATGATATAACCCAATAACAGTCATAGCCGCAATAAGACGAGACTATACGACCCCAATAAGACTCTACATAGCCCAATAAAACGATACCATCGCCCATAACAAAACACGATACATAGCCCAATGACGATTATATAGCCCAATAAGATGATATATACCCCAATAAGACGATACATAGCCCAAAAAACGAGTTACTCGCCCAATAGACATACTAGCCCGATAAAAACTATACTTAGCCCAATAAGATGATAAATAGCCCAATATAAGATTATACATAGGCCCAATAATACGATATATAGCCCAATAGACGATGCATAGCCCAATAACATGATCATAAGCCGTCAAATAACACGATAATAGACCAATAACACGATACATAGCCCACTAAGACGATATATGCAACAGCACCCGCACCACCACCCCCCACCCACCACACCCTTCCCCCCCACCCCACGCCCCCCACCGACCCCCCCAGACCCCACCCCATGCCCACCCCCCCCCCCCCCTACCTCCCCCCCCAATTAAATTATATAGCCCCATAGATTGGATACATAGCCCAAGAATATGATACTAGCCCAATAAGAGTATTACATAGCCCAATAAGATGATACATATCCCAATATATGATACATCGCCCATAATACGATACATAGCCAATAAGATGATATATAGCCCAATAAGAGATACATAGACCAATAAGATGATTTATAGCCCAATAATAGATGGATTTATAGTCCAATAAGATGATTTTATAGCCCAATCACGATGATATATTGCCAACTCCCCCCCCATAATATTTTATTCTATCCCCACAATAATATTAATATCTATACGCAGATAATATTCATATATATCCCCATAAGACTCCTCTATACTTACTAAGACTGATACTAGCCCATAAGACGATACATACCCAATAACATGATACATACCAATCTAGACAATACGGTATCCCAATCATACGATATCATGCCAATAAGACGTTACATACCCAATAAGACAATCTCTTCCAATAATACGTTCAATAGCCCAATAAGATGGTATAGCGCTATAAGCCCCCCAATGCTTTTACCCGCAAATGGCTAAAAAATGACCTTTGTTGCATAGCGTGAGTAAGTTGAGGTGTGCATGCGTGTGTGTTGTGCTAACTGAAGATGGGAAAGGGTTCAAAGGTCGGTCAAAATCCTGGGCTATAGCTCAATGCTTTTTAGACCCGAAAATGGCCAAAAATGACCTTTTTTTGCTTACTTAGTACATTATTGCTATTTTTGAAAAAGAGGTGAAAGTGGTCCAAAATCGGTCACCAACCATGTGCTATAGGCCCATGCTTTTTTACCCCGAAAATGGCCAAAAATGCCCTATTTTGCATTACGTCCGTAACTTATGGATATATTTTAAAAAGTGTTGAATGGTCCCCAAAAAAGCAGTCAAAACCAGTGCTATAGCCCATGCGTTTTTACCCCAGAAATGACCTTTTTTGCATTTTCTTTAATTAATACGCATTTTTTTCAAAAATGTTGTAAAAATGGTCCAAAATCATCAAAACCTATGGCTATAGCCCATGCTGGATTTACCCCGAAAATAACCAAGAAATGACCTTTTTGCTACTTATAAATTAATGCATAGTTTTAAAAAAGAATGTGAAAGTGTCCAAATTGGTCAAAACCAGTCTATAGCTAATGCTTTTTAAACCGAAAAAGGCCAAAAATGACCTAGTTTTTGCATTTGTAATGTAACTTTTTCGTTTTTATGTGATATAACAACTGAAATATTTAATATGCAATGCGATGACGCTAAATTAAAGACTAATTTTATACCAAATTTCTGTTCATAACTTAAATATATGGCTTTGTGTCCAATTTAGGCTATGACACGTCAGAACGCTCGTCGTAACTTTTCACACGCAAACTCTAACCCATTCTGGAATTTACGACATCTTATTTCAGATTGGATATTTCAAATGCTTATATCTCTGAAAAAAGAAGACCCACATACAAAAATACTGCAACACACTATACAACTGTTCCCATCATGATTTTGAAAATCTTTTTTTTTCTTGATATAACTTTAATGAGTAACATCTCATCAACACCGTCCTTTGATGATTGCTACTTAGTTATAAGCCTAACGCCACTGTTTTCTGAAAAATTCTCTACGCGTTTATATATCCGTAAGCTTCATTTAATTTATTTCCCATCATTTTATTGGCACTCAGGGTGCACATCACAAGCCCTATGGCGCACCCGAACGTCCCACACCTCTGGGGTCTCGTGTGCAATTCGTGATGCTTGAGTTTTGCCGTGCTCTGTCTTTGTTCAGCCTTGACTCTGATTAACCCAGTGCAGTGTTTTAAACACGTTGCAGTATTTCCTAGTAGCCAAGTGGGTTTCAAATTGATGTGTTCTTCAATTCTACTCTCCCCCTTTATTTTTTCACATTTGGCCTCTTTAACATTGAAGAGCCACAAATGCTTGACTTCTCTCCTGGTTTACTATGGGACAACACTAATTAACGTCTTTGTAAACGTTCCTTTACTTCAAGAACCCAAGCTTGAGATCACGAAAAAAGTCCCTTTACACTAAGAGTCCCCTTTCGTGTAATAGTGGTAATTTTCTCCAAGACCGCGAGTAGCCTAATAGACTTATATATGCTAGTGGATCTTTTTACCATCCAGTGGTGGATAGAGGAAGTTTAGGGAGGGGTAACTAGTAACAAAGGTTTTGCCAGGATAAGGGAAAACGGGGGTTGGCTTTACTATAGCCATACTTTGAAAATTTAAGCAAAAAGGGTAGGGAATGGCTAGCCACCCATTCACCACCCGTATATTCCGCCCCTACCATAGTTTTTGTTGTGGGGTGTAGATGCGACTATCATAGCGGCACTACTACAAAAACTTTTTTTATTAGTTAAGGAAATCCCACCAAACACTTCCCACTTCTTCTAAACACAGCACAACAATCTCAACACAAAGGAGGGGGAAGACTTATCCAGTATCGTTTTTCTCGAATATTTTCTTGGTAAAATGCTACAATTCAACTGTGACAACACCGTAAAAAACACACAGATCATTTTATTGCATCATCGTACAAAATAGTTAATTGAATGGCAAAACTGTTGTTTTTTGGTTTTTTAGTACAAAATATGGCCAGCAATCATACTACTACGGTTTCACACGGGCTATAGAGTTATAAAAAACTCCCACATCCACCAAAAGGGTCGATAATACACACAGAAAAAAACAACAAAAAGCCATACTATTTCAACGAATGTGGTGAAACAACTAATTGAAACAAGAAATAGTCGAAGTGAAGGCTTTAAACCCCGGAAATAAAATACTAATCACTCAACACTGTAGTCACAAAAAGAAACCACCTCAACCATGAATTTAAAACATAACTAGTGTGAACTTAGTCCTAATATCTATTTCCACGGTGCAGACGAACATACTCCCATCTTCCAAGAGACGTCAATGAAATAACGTAGAACAATCTATCCAAGAAGAATTTAGACATGAATATCTTTTATTGGCAAGTCTAATCAACTTATATTACATGATTA